>NC_056591.1:9475787-9558287 GCF_018340385.1 Cyprinus carpio
TTTTTTTTGAACGTGCAGCAGCTGTTTTTTTTTTCGTTTTTCAGAGGAGAAGCCACAGACCAGATGGAATTTTTGGAAGACAGTGTTGCGGAATTTTTTTGTTTTTTTCTATTGAGTTTGTTGTGTTTTTGGCGGCTTTTTAGGGCTTTTGGTTTTTTTTTAGTTGTGAAACACACTTTAGACTCTTGTTTTTTTTTTTTTTTGTTTTGTTTTTTTTTTTTTTTTTTTTTGTTGTTTCTTTTTTTTTTTTTGTTAGATTTTTTGTCCATTGACCATCCCTTTCAAATTTTTTTGCGTTTGGGTGTGGTTATGGTTGAAGAAGAAGAAGCTGCTATCATGCTACGGTATATAATGCGGTTTGATAGTAAAACATTTGTAATTGTCTTTTGTAGTACTGAAAACATTTATGAGGAACTCCAGCATAAAGCGGCCTGTAGCTAATTGATAGACATTTATGCTATAATTATCCGGAATGCGAATGGTTACTTGGCGACTTTGGTTACATTTGCAATACTCAAAACATCAATCCTGCTATTCTCTCTATGATGAGTTATAAAAGACACTGTGAAATCCATTTTCTTATCCATTGTGGGACAAATTTGCCTCAATATTCTGTGTAACTGCCTGCCTTAAAAGCAGTTTTGTTTTTTCTTCTCACATTTAATTGCAGTAATTTTCAAAGGCCCCAAAGGGAGTTGACTTAACTTATTTGATTAATCAGCACATTTCCATTACAGCAAGGTAGGGTGGAGACAACAGAAGAAATGCCTCCAGGTCCCTCCTCTGTGTTGTTATAATGTGCAAGCTGAGAATCGATATATGGCTATCTGCCAAACCCACAGCCAACTCCTTTACCATGTTCTATCTAATAATAACCACTGGATTTATACCTGGATTTTGCAACTAGTACAGGTTGCACAGCGCGTCTTCAAAATATCTGTGGCATGCACTAACATTGTCTCATACCAAATGGATCTTCCAGGAAAAGTGTGTGAAGGTGTGTGTGTGTGGTGTGTGTGTGTGTGTGTTTGTGTGTTCGTTCAGTTCTTAAAATCCTGTGGTATTTCTTGCAGGTCAGAGGATATGTGGACAGCATGACACCCCATCATGTCATCCGACGGAGAGCTCTATCACGCTGATGTCACAGGAGTCCCCCTCCTGTCGGGATTGTTTGAACTATGCACTTCTATCTCCACCCCTAGCCTCCTGGTCACACAGACAGTTCTGTCTGTCCTGTCATAAACCAACCAAGCAATCAACGGATGCCAATATATCGGTACCAGTCAGTACAGTTGATAGTGGTATTTACAGTGAATTTGTGCATGTCTTTTTTCCCGTTTTATATTTAGGTTTACATTTGCTGTCATCTACGTTCATTTAAATCTTTTAATTCTCATTTAATTTAAAATGCTGTGAATGTAATCTCACTTGTACTATTACAATGACTGCTTTTAGCTGTATTTGCTCATTAAATAAATATAATATGTCTACTTTTAAACTTCACAGCAGAACATTGTTGATTAAAATGACATAAAGACATTTAATAGATGACTATCTATCTTCTATCTATATTATATTATATATATATATATATTAATATGTTCATATATATATATATTAATGTTCATATTATATGAGTATATTGTATATAATAGTATATATCGTTTATATATATCATGTTATATTATATGTATAGTATATGTAATTATGTAAATTATATATGATATTATATAACTATGTTTATATATATATATATATATATATTATAATACTTAGATTGTATATTTATATATATCATAGAAATGATTATAAATATTATAGATATTATAATATCTATTATATATATATATATATATGTATATAGTAGTTATATATATGTATATATTGTGTATAATATATATTATATGTATGTATTTTTTTTTTAAATAAATACTGTTCTTTTTAAGTTTTTTTTTTTTTTTACAGATTTTGGGAAAAATTTTTCAACATTGATACTTTTAAAAGTATCATGGACATTGAAGACTAGAGTATAGCTGCTAATAAAATCTGCTTTGCCATAGCAGGAATAATAACTTTTTTTTTAATTAAATATAATGGTTCCTAAACTGTAATAATATTTCACAATGTTTATATAGTATTTTTGATCATATAATGCAGAACATAAGAGACTCTTCTTTCAAAAAAAAATGTAGAAATTATATATTAAGTATTATAAAAATCTTAAAATATTATTATAGATGTATATAATACTTATATAATATATTAAATACCTCGTAGAAATTAATATAAAATTACTTTCGATATATATAATATTTTGACAACGTTAAGAAGATCAGCCAAATTTTTAATATACTGCCCAAATCTAGCGCGTCAATCAAAACCCTCCCACCCAACTGCACAACAGTAAATGCTGGGTTTTTTTCAGCTAACAACAGGTACATGTGATGGCTACTATTGTGTATCTAGTCTATAGATAACAATGCTATAGACACAAGGTGGCAGTGTGCTTTCGACTATGCTACATGAATGCCTAAGATAACTCTGATGCTGTTTTACTCTTCTCTGTTGACCCCCCCAGTCACCACCCTTGCTGAGTTCCCTGGTAGAGGGGGATCCAGCACCCCCTGAGCTCACTACAACCCTCAGCCTCCCCACCATCAACCCTCTCATCCCCAAACTCCCACCAGCCATCCCCTCCGCTGCCCGAGCACACGTGGGCCTGTCATCCCTCATCTGGCCCAACTGCGCAGTGCGGCACTGCGAGAGCCAGCCTTCTGGCAGGCGCGTGGGGGAAGCGGTTCTTGAGGCCTGGGTCTGGATGTGTCAGCATCCCCTTCTGCCCCCTGAAGAGATGGAGCGGCAGATGAAGGTCAGAGACCTATGTTCCCGCTCAGCAGGGAGTGCCATCAGCCACCTCCTATAGCCAGTCACAATCACCTCACGCTAACCAGATCTTACACCAAGTCCAGGTTTGTCATACGCTGTCTGATCTGAAAGTGTGCAGGCACACACAAACAGGATTAAAATGTCATATGGCTTAATGATGATATTGGTTTTATTTGCAGATTTCATGCCAGCCCAGTAAACCAAGCGAAAAATGTGAAGTTCGTTCAGGATACGTCAAAGTTTTGGTACAAACCAGATATCTCAAGAGGAGCAATGGTAATAATATTAGATCCTCAGTAGGCTGTAGTTGAATTTGGAGTCATGTTAAATATGACTATGCGCTGTGTGCAGGATGTACAGTATCGCTCAAATGTTTAAATGAATAGAAACTTCCAAATATTTATTTGAAATGGAAAATATTTTGTAACATTATAAAAGTCTTTGCTGTCACTTTTAATGTGTTTTTTTGTTGAATTAATGTATTCATTTATTTCCCCTAACAGCCCTTGTTTTTTCACTTACGACACTTTTTTTTTTAAGAGCAGGACTGAAATTAGTTCAGCTGTTTTCAATCATCAATTATTTAATTTAATTTTATTTATTTATTTTTTGTAGCTATTGCCATTCTCAAGGATAAAGAACCAGGCCCCTTCATCATCAGAGACAGTCACTCATTCAGAGGAGCTTACGGATTGGCCATGAAGGTGGGCCACGCCCCCACCTTCCATTCTACAGCAAAGCCGCCGAAAAAGTAAGAGAATCTCTACATACATAGTACTTTTTATGACAGCTCTCACATTTCCACTCACTTGAGCTGAACGATGACGCAATGCCTGTATTTCATGTGATTTAAAAAAGTACTTTATTGTGGGAAAATATCCGAGCCCCGTTCCAGATTTGAGACCAATGGTTTTGTAACGGCCAGCCACTTTGTCTGTTTAAAATGAACTGTCCACAGAGTCTGAATGTACAGGGCAACTCACTGAATGAACTGCAGTGAAATATTTGATTGGGGTTTAAGACCCTGGAGCACAGGATTTCCCAAACACTACTGTGTGAGGGAACAGCTGAATGAGTGTGAACCACAGCTGCCGGAGCATTCATATCCAGGAGCCCCTCCGTAAACATGGTGTGTTTCTCAATCAGAGGAAGGAAGGAAGACACACACACACACACACACACACACACACACACACACACACACACTGTCCGTCTCCTTCTGAGTCACGGATTCTAGAATGGCTCCTTAAGAGGGGGTTTCACACAGTATTAAGCTGTTTTTTTGTTTTGTTTCGTTTTGTACTATTTTTTTCTGTATCATGAGAAATTAAATTTAGCTTTATCTTTTGAGATAAGAGTTCATTGTGTGAAAACATACTCTGAGTCTATTTTCAACATCAGATGTGCGTGGTGTTCAGAAACTTGGCCTGGCCAGTCAGGGCGAGGCATTAAGGAGGAAGTAGGATACATACTGTTGTTCCTAAATGCCAGATGAACTAAAGATTAGAATAAAATGTAGAAAAGTCCTTCAGAACGATCTCAAAGCAAAGCAGCTGAAAATGCTCTGTATCTTTAACAACATCCCTGATCATTTCATATCTACTTAGTTTGTACGGCACATTTCAGGCAGATTGTTTTGTTTACCTTCGGTGAGCAGTTGTTATTGAAGCAGTTGAATATATATTGTACTTATTAAACGCATATCACAGTGCTATTCTCATTTCACATATGATGTGAGTAAAGCACAGCAATAAAAAATAGTCAGATTAATTCTAAGCGTTTAGTCAGAAGGATAGGAAAATGCTTATAAAAATTCTAAATTATGAGTGTATTACCCAAAAAAATTACCAGTGAGCTTTCAACAAGCTTTCAAACAAACAAATAATAATAATAATGGTTTTGATTCTATTTCTCTATATAAATGGGTCTTTCTAAATTTGGTCAACACCCCTGCATCCATTTCGTCTTGATACTTCATATGTGTTATCGTTGCTTTGGTAATTAAAAATAATTTTACATATATTATGTTCATTTCCTGTGTCTGTGCACAGTGGGCGATCTGTCCAGTGAGCTTGTGGCGGGCATTTTCTGATGGAGTGTGCACACCTAAAGGAGTTCGGTTTAAAAGGCTGCCCCAACGAACCTTATTTTTGCCGCTAAGTATCTGTTAAGGTCCATGTGAATGTTAATAAAGACACAAGTGCAGGTTAGAGCCTCATCATTTCATGGTCAGGATCTCCCTCTAGTGGTTGTAATCAGGAAGCATCATACAGCTAGTTGTTTCCCTTTTCTTTGTCACTTACTCAAAAGTTTGGCGGTCAGCAATTTTTATTTATTTATTTTTTTAAAGAAGAAATGAATATCTTTATTAACATGGATGCATTAACCTGATCAAAAGAGACATTCGTATTGTTGGAAAAGATTATTTTGAACTTTCTATGCATCAAAGAATCCTGACAAAGAAACATAAAGCAAATCACAAATGACTGTTTTCAGCATTGATGATGAAAAAATATATATTTATTGAGCACTAAATCAGTATATTACAATGATATTTGAAGGATTATGTTACTCTGCAGTATTGGAGTAATGATGCTGAAAGCCACACCCCTATTTTAAATCGTAATAACATTTCACAATATTACTGTATTTTTAATCAAATAATTTAAATCGTAATAACATTTCACAATATTACTGTATTTTTAATCAAATAAATGCATCTCTGGTGAGCATATGTTTTAAAGTTATTGCAGACTCCAGAATTCTTAACAGTAGTGTATATATTTTTAAATAAGCAAAATTGCAATTACATTGTTATTGTATGGAAAATATGGTAAACCATTCAGCTAAACTTATAAATATGATTTCCTGTATGTACAGGAAGTCTCACAGCTTTGGTGTGTCAGCATTCAATCACACCCATGGCTTTACCCTGCAGACTCATCATCCCAAAAATATGTATTTTATAATATTGCGTGTGTTCAATCTTTTTCGTGGGTTCAATCTTTTTAGTGTTTATATGCTAACCGAAGACTGCTTTCAGACCCTCTTGAGGAATTAAATGAATCTTCATCACAAACATCTACAAAACTCTGCAGCAGAGCTACTCAAACAGGGAGCAGGTAAAGGGATATCTGTGTGCATGTTGAACAATATCAGTGTTTATTTGATGTCATCCTTGTGTTAATGTGTGTGTGTTGTTGCTCAGCGTGTAACGTGGTGGTTCCTGGGCAGTGTGGATCTGGAGTCTCTGACAGGAGTTCAGGGTGTTCAGAAGGCACCACTGTGATTCTGAGTATGAATCCACCACCCACATCCACTGTTGTTCACTTTAAAGTGTCTGCGCAGGGAATCACCCTCACGGACAACCAGAGGAAGTGAGTCGGTCTCTTTATATTTCTGTTTCTTAAGTTGAATTTATATTTCATATAAAGTATTAAGTTATATTTAGATGCGTTTAGGGGGAGTTAGTGATAATGTAATGTCATCAATAAAATGGTAGATTTATGTTAGTAATCTTTTCTGAGTAATGTTGTAGTGGAAATGTTTTCTATTTTAAAAAATGTTTGGGGTCTGTACAATTTTTTCATGTTTTTAAAAGTGTCTTAGGCTCACCAAGGTTGCATTTATTTGATCAAAAATACGTTTAAACAGTAACATCGTGAAATATTATTCCAATTTAAAAGAACTATTTTCTACGTTTATATAATTTAAAATGAATTAATAGTTAATTGTGTGTTTCCAGATTGTTCTTCAGGAGACACTATGCTGTCAACACAGTGATATTCTGTGCCCTGGATCCTCAGGACAGGAAGTATGTAACACACACACGCGCACACACACACACACACACACACACACACACACACACACACACACACACACACACACACCCAACACAAAACAGTGCCCACCCTTGTTTGTACATTTGTTTGACTGCTTTTCATTCATTACCTAGTCCATACGATATATGCAATTAATGAAATTTGTCTTAAAGCCATCTTAAATTTGTACATTTGTAAAGAAAAGTTTAACCTTCTTTACACTTACTTAACTTTTAATAGGATGTTCTGACTTCTTTACTGCACTGTTCACAGGTGGACACGGGACGGCTGCACAGCTGCAAAGTAAGTCTTCCTTCATCACCTTCTCATTCTGTGCTTGTCACATCCCTGTTTTAATCAGACTATCTCAGTTCTGATGTAGTGCTAGTAATGTATTTGAGTGTGTACATTTATTATGTGTGTGTGTGTGTGTGTGTGTGACAGGATCTTTGGCTTCATTGCGAGGAAAAGCGGAGCAGCACAGAGAATGTGTGTTGTCACGTGTTTGCCGAACATGACCCCGAGCAGCCGGCCAGCGCATTGTTAACTTTGTCTCTAAGGTGATGATTGGCTCTCAGAAGACCAAATAGAAAAAACATAAGCAGAGATTCCTGATGAACCGCGATGGGGTCCAACTCCACATCCTCAACTTCAAATGTAGAGGAGCCGAATGTATTTACAGTTTTGCTACTGTAATCTGACTGCTTTTACTCACTGATGGTGTTGAGACAGTAAAACATCAGTATTGGAATAGATGAAACTTTATTGTATGTTGGAATATCCGTTTTTTTTTTTTGTTTTTTTTTTTTGTTTTTTTTTTTTTTTTTTTGACAAGATACACAGGGACGAGCGCGCTAAATGCCATTGGGACCAGGAAAACCCTAATTTTTTAGGTGGGCCACCCCTTTTCACAAGGCCCAGGACAACATTCCCAATTGTTCCCCTAGTGATGGACAAGAAGCATCCCTATCACGGGAAGTCTTTGAAATCTATGCGGCACTCTTTCATCACAGGACACATCCAGAAGGGGGCGCCACATTTCTTCGGCCCGTTCTCACACTGCCATAAACACGAAACTACTATTATTATTATTGGTAATTTTTTTTTATTTTTTATTTTATTTTATTTTTGCAGTTAGGTTTGCAGTATTTCTGAGGTCCTTGTTTTTGTCTGGAAATAAAAATGTTGGAGGTGTATATGTAGATTCATTTACATGTTGAGTCTGGGCACATACAGACAAAAGATGCAGACCAAAGACCATTTTGCATATGAATTTACAAAATGTAAATGTTTTTGATTTTTATGTGTGTACATTATCAAATACTATTTTTTTGTATCTCAAAATATTAAGTTGTTGTTTATCTCTGTGTTTGTTTATAAGTGCTTGAGCTCACATTTTCATTCAATGACAAGTGGTTTCCCTAAAAAGCATATTGGTATCAACTTTGCTTATATATTTGGAAATATTTATCATATAACTCATATTCTGTGTATACTTACACATCTCTTACTCATCTATGCGACATGAGAATTAAATCTTAAATCTAATCTTATTTGATAAATCACCTTTTTTGAGGTAAGCATGACATAACTCATGTGAACTCAGTGAAAAGGTGATTTTGCCATAAATTGCAACAGAGCCCGGTTAGTCTAGTGTGGTTGTACTGAAAAGTGGATTTTTGCGCCATAAAACATTTCACTTGGAATTCATCTGAATCAGACATAAACATGCACGTGCCATGACTTTTCTTACTTTAGGAAGCAAGGACCATGTTTTCATCACAAAAGATATTTTGTACTTTCCTTGTACTGTCTAACACTTTGGTTTGTTTGTAAATTAATGATTTATGGACTGTATACATGCACAGAATACAATATTAAAGAAACTGTATGGTACTAAATTGAGGCAGCATTTGTAATGTACTTTGCTAAAAGAATATGCTAGCTCCCTAAGGCCGCAAACATGCTGCAAATGCTTATGTTGTCTTACCTTATTATTGATGTAACAAATGTAAGTAGTTGTTATTAAGTGTGATTTTGTTATTCAGGCAGATAGCTAAACATGTCGACAGTTTTTAGCTTTAAAGGTAGGGTAGGTGATTTCGGAGAGGGTAGCAAGAGCAAGCTAGCTTTGAAAGAAAAATAAACCAACCTACAAACAAATCACTAAATAAATCCACGCCTCCTCCAAAACACATGAACGTGCACAGGTAGACCGGAGGCTAATCAGCGACACGATGAGAGACGGCTTTGGTGGAGGGTTGAATCCAGCACTGTCAGATTACCTCATGTCTCATTCACCGGTGAGAAAACATTACAGTATAAAGCACATAAAATTACAATAATAACGCCTTCCATTCTTGCTCGGTCTGCAGTAGCATAATGGAACACGCAGATGGTGTATCATACTGTACCTGCATTTAAGTATATTCTGAATTTCTTTTCTTTTTTAATTTTTTTGCAAGCAACCAAAATGTAATTCTGATAAAGTTGATGTCCTGGAGAGCACATAACGGCATGAAATAGACTTTAGTCAGGTAAGACGCCATTGAAATTAACGCTGATGAAAACAAGGCTGAATAGACTTTACAAAGTCACCCACAACTTTCACACCTATTTTATAGAGTTTTTGTCTACTGAAAGTATTTTTCAGAAAGATGTTTAATTTCATCAGCTGAACAATTGTATGTTGTTAAACAACACTACAGTCCATTGAACGCACTGTACTTCTGTCCTTCACAGCCTCGTTTTCATTCCAGTCAAAAATTAAATATGACTACTCTAAGGTCTATACAGACTTGTGTGTTGTCTTGTCTGCTAGAGGAAGTTCTTATATGGCATGATCAGTCACATGACATTTAGACCTGAGATGACGGGCTCATAAAATCCTCATGAAGCAAAGATGGCAGCATTCAGGAGTGCATGCTCCAGCCAAGCAACTGCCATTGAGATGAAAGGTAATCCTAACGGCTAGCCATATCGAGGTATGCTACAACTGTTTCATTTGGATAAACAGGTCGAAACTGATTTTATGTGTATGACAAGAAAATAATACTATACTGTAGGTGCAGTAGCAAAACCATGGTTAATTTTGTAGTTACTTTGGTTTTACTGTAAATACTTATTAAATTATCAAAATTATTATTGTAATTACAATAGTTGTACTAACAAAAATAAACAAATAACATAGTTAGACCATGGTAACTGTAGTAAAATCATGGTTAATTTTTGTAGTTATTATAGTTTTACTACAAACAAAACAATTGTTAAACCATGGTTTATTTTTAATATGGTTTTACTGTAAATGCTGTATTAAAACCTTAAGTATTGTTGTAGTTATATACTACAACAACAAAACGTTTTACTACAGTTACCATAGTTGAACTGTTTATTTTTTTTTTTTTTTTTTTGTAATACAGATATTACAGTAAAACCATAGAAACTATAAAATGACTATGGTTCCAAGTTACTATGGTTTTACTGTGAATGCTGTATTAAAACCATAATTACTGTTAAAACATAGCTGCTGTAGTTTTACTACAAAACAAACAACAAAAAAAGTTCAACTATGGGGACTGTAGCAAAACCATGGTTAATGTTGTTTTACTATAAAAAAAACATAATCAAACCATGGCTACACTAGTAAAAGCATGGTTAGTTTTTGTAAGGGATCACAGTTTGTCAAACTCAAAGGCACTGATTCAGCATAATGTGGTAGACTGCAGGTGGCCTGAGCTCAGCTCACCGTATTCTCTGGTGAGAAAGAGGGTAGTATAATGGTTTGCTTATTCAGAGGTTTGGTCAGATAAAAAGATAGTGTCTCACTTGTTCAGATGTGATTACTGATTAAACAAACTGCCCCTTTATACGGGCTCGGGGCAAGGGGGTGGAGGTGGAAATTAAACAAGAAAGAACGAGACACAAAGAGAGTGAATTTTCTGAGTAAGCTAAACTGGATTTCTCCAGTGCAGCGCCCCCTTCTGGCTCACCCTCCCAAATACAACAAGCTCTATGAGTGTGCCTTCTTACTTTTCTGTTTCTTTAAGCTTCTCACTATGGGCTTCAGTGTGATTGAGAGGAATGCCAGTCATGCAACTCTCCAGACACACACACCCACAATTCATCTCAACACCCCGCAGGTCTCCACATGTTTGCATAAACACACACATTGGAAAAGAGTCATAGACGGGAGAGTTTGATTAAGCACTGTGAGTGTATTACACATATATAAAACAAAGACCTGTGTGTGTGTGTACGTCTGGAGAGCTGTGTGTCAGGCATTCCTCTTCATCAGACTCATGGTCACGACTGGGAGCTCTGTGTTTTTTTGCGTATGTTTAGTTTTGCACGTTTTGCTTGCCGCTAAGTTCCAGCATCACGCCGGGAGTGTGAGCTTTGGCCATAAAGACACATTGTGAGGGGCCAGTGTGTCATAAGCGTGGCCCTGGGGTGGTATTTTTATGTATGGATACAGACTTTGACCCAGAACTTAATTATTTGTGGGTTAGGGGTGCAAGAGGTCACTGAAAATTTGTATTTGAATGAAATGTAATAGACAGGGGTACGTGCAATACGTGGTTGGGTGTTTGTTGTCGGATTTTGCTTCTTGATGAGAGATGTGGGAGAGGATTTTAGGGGGTTTCTGTTCTTTTTTTGAACTGGATCACTGAGATGACACTATTTTTTTTCACGATCTATTAATTTATTTTTTTAATTTTGTTTTAATATTCAATAAATGAAGAAAAAGTCTTATTAAAAATGAAATTCTTAAAAAGCTAACCCCTATTGCTTTGTTATTGTGTATATGATTATATTGCTATATATATATATATATATATATATATATATATATATATATATATATATATATATATATATATATATACAAAAAAGCTATTTATATTGTGTGTGTATATATACACACATATATACAGTATATTTATATATAGTGGGTACAGAAAATAATCACCCCCCTTTAAAATAATAAAATAAATAAATAATCAGAATCCCTTAGTCACAAAAAGGATCACCCCCTCCTAAAAATGACTTGTAAACTCAATTAGGTGTACTTAATCACCTTCTCAATGGCACACAAAGCCATTTGACTTTCAACTGTGATTAGCTGTGGTAATTTTGATGAGCTCAGCATGAAAAGAGCTTGCCTGGACCATTTCAGTCCTTGGTAGTGGAACTGAAGCAAACAATCAAAAATGGGTGGCAAGGCACTGTCAAAAGATCTCCGGGATAAAGTTGTGGACAAGCACAAGTCAAGAAATTGATAAAAAAATAAAATAAAATAAATAAATAAATAAAAAACTAAACAATCCAAAGGCTTTATTGATGCCTAGAAGCACAGTGAAGTTTATTATTAAGAAGTGGAGGGTATTTGGTACAACACAGACCCTCCCTGGATCAGTACATCACTCTAAACTGGATGAAAGAGTCAGGAGGAAACTGATCAGAGAGACGACCAAGAGGCCTACAGCAACTCTGAAGCAGCTACAGCAATTTATGACAAAGAGTGGTCATGTGACAACAATATCACAAATTCTTCACAAATGTGACTTGTATGGTATGGTTGCAGATTCTATGGCAGATTAAACTAAAATTGAATTATTTGGCCTCAGCACCAAACGATACGTCTGAGGTAAATCCAATACAGTTCACCATCCAAATAACAGCATTCCTCCAGTAAAGCATGGAGGAGGTAATGTCCTGTTCTGGGGTGTTTCTCTGCAGCAAGGACTGGAGCACTTGTCAGGATAGAAGGAAAGATGGATGGGGCAAAATACCGTCAAATTCTTGAGGAAAATCTGCTGCCCTCCAGCAAAAGGTTGTCAATGGGAAGAAGGTTTACCTTCCAACATGACAATGACCCAAAGCACACAGCAAAACTGAGAAAACAGTGGCTGAAGGAGAAAAAAGTCAATGTCCTTGCATGGCGTGTCATAGTCCAGACTTAAACCCCACTGAAAATCTGTGAAGTGACTGGAAGACTGCAGTCCACAAACACTCACCATCAAATTGAATTGAACTTGGGCAGTTCTGTAAAGAAGAGTGTGCAAATATTGCAAAGTCCAGATGTGTAGTAGAGACATGTCCCAACAGACTACAGGCTGTAATCAAAACAAAATTCAACAAAACAAAAAAACAACACAATTAGTCTAACTCAGTGATTCTATTTTTTAAATTTTTAATTTTTTTTTTCTGACATGTTGATGTTTTATCTTTTACTTGGATGTTATAAGTTACACTGAGCAAATGCAGAAGGATGAAACAAAAATTGTGTCTGTCTTCATTTAAGGCTGCAAAGCATCAAAATAAAATTCTTATTTACACAATAAATATATCAGAACAAAAAAAATGAAATCCAAAATTAAAAATGGTATATACTATACTGTATATGATATGTATATATACATGAAGCATATGATGGGGAATTATTTCACATATTGAACCCCTGCAGACCCTTATGACTATGTGTGTCAAGGTCAGAAAAAATTTTCAGATATTTCAATGTTTTATGATAAGACAAGTTTAGTCCATGTTGTGAAATGTCATGTGTTGTAACGTTATGAAATTTTATGAAAAAAGTAAGATTTATAAAAGAATGGTATGGTATTCATGGTATTTGGTAAATAAATACTTCACACTGAAAAAAAAAAACACATTTTAAAAACCCTTTTGTAAATAATGATTAAAGGGGTCATATGATGTTGCTAAAAAGAACGTTATTTTGTGTATTTGGTGTAATGAAATGTGTTTATGTGGTTTAAGGGGAAAAAACACATTATTTTCCACATATTGTACATTATTGTTTCTCCTCTATGCCCCGCTCTCTGAAACAAGTCGATTTTTACAAAGCTCATCGCTTTGAAAAGCGAGGTGTGCTCTGATTGGCCAGCTATCCAGCGCGTTGTGATTGGCCGAAAGCCTCAAGCGTGTGACGGAAATGTTACGCCTCTTAACATATTGTGATGCCTTGTCCGGCCAGAGAGAGGAGACATCAATATAAAAACCATTATAAACTTGATATAAGCATGATTTCTAGTCGTGTCTTCTTTTGGAAGGCCAAACAAAGTAGTTTCGCTTTCTCAACGGAACAGCGTCACACACCCCGGCCTTGAGTGAGCAGAGGTGAGCAGCTTGTGGAGGATTCAACGAAGGAGAGTAACTTGTGCTTGCAGCATCCACATGTGACGACCCCGGGCTGGACTGCGCTTCATCCACGGTGAAAGCCGATTCAGCGATCCACAGTGTAAAATTGATGTATTTCCTCAGCAACCAGCACAGATCAGCTCCAGGCATGATGAAGCAGATATCGTCCTCTTTTGGAAGGCCAAACAAAGTACTTTCGCTTTCACAGTGAAACACACAGTGTCTATACGACATGGCAGTGGCGGCAACAACAATACTACAATGAGAATAAAAGGTACGCCTTCTTTCTTTGCGTGAACATCTGGGCGTTATGCAAATCTTCCCACATACTGATGTAGATATGTGGAGGCGTGTTTGAATGAGCCATTTCAGGGGGGCATGGATGAGTCTCAACTTTAATAAAGAATATCTCTTTGGATTTAAGACTTTAGTCTTTGCAACTTTACAAATCTTATTTATTCACCAAGAGCTTGTAACACTCCTAAGAGAAAGGAAAATTTGAAATCGCATCATATGACCCCTTTAAGATTTGTATACTCATGGGCAAGGTGTAAGAAAAAAAGTAGCTTTTTACTTTATGGTTACGCTGTTATTACACTGAAACTTTGCTTATAAATAATATAAAATATTTTCAAATTAAAATGAAACCACCATGAATAAAAAAGGGTACATTTCTAAGAATTTGCACATTTTTAACCTGGATTTTTTCCTTTATCATGGACCTGTTTTTTTTCCTTCAACATTATTACAAAACCCACATGTGACCTTCTTCGCAATCCTATATATGTGCACAAACAACCGAAAAAGCCAAGACCTTGTTGTATACCTCCTTCCTGTGTGTTTGTGAGTGTGTGAGTGAGTGAGTGAAACAGATCTGGGGGGGGGGGGTGAAGGGATGACCTCATCAGGAAAGGAAACTTTCCCACAGTCTGTACACAAAGCCTGCTGTCAAAAGGTGAACTGAAAGAGAAAGAGAAGAAATTTAACACACTGGATAAAAAAAGCCTAATCTCCATATACAACCTCTCTAAAAAAAGACATCTCAGCTCAAATATTTAGCATTGAATAAATAGTGGTTCTCAGTCACGTCAAATTTGTTCCATATAAGATTCTTGAGACGATGCTGAGGTGCCATTTTGTCTTTTCTTGTTGCCAAGTTCTTACCAGCCATCATGAGAGGGATCATCGGTTTATCGCGCAAACAAATATTTTCTTAATGACTGTCAACGTATAATACATGACACATATCTTTCTTAAACACTCTTGACATGTTTAATTCCTTGCTGGGACTCATGAATGCAATTGGGCTTACAGTCGTAGGCGTTGCTGATTAGAAGAGGCATGCGATGGGTGATAATTACAGACAGAGGCTAAGCGCACGAGTTATGCCTCTGCAACAGAACACTGGACCGATGATGTTTTGCTATTACTGTGGCGAGTGTTTTTGTCTGGCTCTGAGATTGCAGTGGTTTCTAAATGAACCAAATGAGCGTCTTTCCTGGAAATGGTGTTTTATGCACAACCTCCTCATGCAATATGATGGAGCCACATTCTTGGACCTCCCCTCAGACGGGCCGCAGATTGCAGAAAAACTACAGAAGTGTGTGAATGTTACCATATGAATTATGAAAATGCTCAATGGCATGTTGGATGAGGGATTCTGGTGTCTGGTAATGTCACATTCATTGGCGCTTGGACAATGATGAGGATGTCTGAAGAGAATACTGTAATGTCCAGTGACTTAAATGCCTCAGTATTTCAGAATAAAACTTTTAGGTTTTATGTGAAACATCTGGCAATCCCAAATGAATTTCCTTGCTAGTCCAGACTGGTTTAAACTACTATGTTAACATGCACCCAAATAATGCATACAATAATAATCATCTAAATCCAAATAATCGTATTCATTCAGGCTGATGAGTCCATGTAAACATACTGACATTTTTGGCAGATACTCTTGAAAACATCTCATGGTGCATTTAAGGAATCATTGTTTGTGGTTCCTGGGAATCGGAGCCATTAGCAACCCATTACCAATTGGGCTGCAAATCTTGGTACATGATGGTTTCGGTCATGTGAGTTAATTAAGATCAAGCCAATTCACTGGCTCAATTCAAGTCAACACTTGATAAAACATATGTGCAATGTAAGTTCCAAATGTAAGGTTATTTTTCATTCATTTATATTGCTTGCAAAAAAATGTCAGGATACATGTCATTGGAGAAATATGCTTTTTGAATGGTGTAATTAGTTTCAGAACCAAATAGTTTCTTTATTTGAACTTCTCTTTGTTGTTTAAACACTTCAGGAAGTCAAAAGCATGTGTGCAGTTTAGATCAGCATGATCTAAAGTGTAAGTGGACATTTGGCCCTCACATTGACCCAGGCCTTTGGATGTTAAGATGCCCAGAGGCTTCTGCTTTGAAGTGCACAGTCCACATACGCACGCCCCCAATATTCAGAACATTCCCTTCTTAATGCCCTGTCTCTCTCGCAACAATGTGCTCAGCAATTTCTAATCTCCTCGCTCAGAAACAGGACTGTCACTTGCTCGCTCTCACGTTCCCTTTCAGCTGTAGCCTACGTGCTGTTAAGCACATGCTCAGTATACTTTTGTGTTCTGCTCCCTCTGTGTATTGTCTGTGATTTGAAATACACACATACACGTTCACACAAAGACTTAATGATCCTCTATGTGGGGGTGGGCAAGGTGATCACACTCACTTCTCAGCCAAAAAGAGGTCAACAGATTTGTTTTCATGACATCAGCATTTCTACAATACACTTAATGAGGAAGACCCTGTGTGAGTTTGTTTTAGAGAGAATTATTAGGGACTGTCTGTTCCTATTTTTATTTTTACTCTCTCATAATTTTCTTTTTGAGTGCAGTTCATCACATGATGTATGGGGAATTTGATTCTGGTATCTTGGGTCTGTGAGGAAGAATTCAGATACAGTGTGTCAAGGTATGGGGTTTGAGTCGTGTCAATGTTGCTTGGATTAATGGTTTAGTGGCATCAAGCTCTGCTCCAAAGATGCCTTGCTTACTACTGTCTGCATAGGCAGCTTCCTCTTAAGGCAACATTTCACTTGAAATGGAAAATCAGAAGTGACCATTTTGAAATGCTGGGTGTATGCAGCTGGATACAACACAAACAGAGAGTGTTCCTCATGTGAAGCACACGGGAGACTCGACACAATCGAATACAATGGAGTTTGACATTAGCATGTTACTAAGCTAATGGCATGATACTATAAAAAACTATAATAAGCATAACATACACAAATTAGATTAACTATTTGAAGGAATTATTGAATTTAATTTGAACTGAATTAATTATAAGAATATTTATTTACTCTTTTCTGTTATCTGTAACCATAACACCATATACCGATCATAAAGTTTTACTTTTAACATTTATTTGTTTGTTTGTTTAAAAATAATTTATTTAGTAATATAAGATCATAAAGTTTTATCGTTTACATTATTTATTTGTTGTTTTTTTTATTATTTTTTAAAAAAAAAATTAAATAGCATTATTAATCATAAAGGGTGATAAAGTTTTACTTTTGGCATTTAATTTATGTATTTTTATTTATTACATTTTGGTTACATTTTCCTAGTATTGTATTGTTTTCTAAAAAAAATGTTAAAAAATAACAACAATATAATACTAATTAGGAAAATGTTCTTTACATATACATAGCACTTTACTTAAAAAAATTAAAAAATAATAATAATAATAATAATAATAATAATAATTCATAAGTCATATTATCTTTTTATATATACATAATTTTATTTGCAGGAAAACAAAATAAAGAGAAATAAAGAGAATCTTTACATATAGATAGCATTTTATACAGCATGTATTGTCCCGAAGCAGCTGAAATGTTGTGGTCAGGTAGAGCTCTGCATATATTTCACCAGTTCCTGTTGTTTAGTAACTATAAATTAGTAGGCTGATTTATGTTACATCACATTCTGGTCTCTCTATAATGGAGATTTGTAATTGCATTATTGGATTGGTGAGTGGTTACTTTGGCAATGGATTTCGAGCTAAATTGCTATGTAATCATTGTTTTGTCACTACTGATTTACAGTTGATGAAAATCTAATATGAACCTCAGTGCTGGTCCAATACTGGCCCTTGATCTGGAGCAGCTGTGAGTTCTGACCCAGATTCCAATGTCTTGTTGAGAGGAGTGAGCATAGAAACCAGCTAATCAGCCAGTGAAAGAGAGGATAGAGAGAGACTGAGGGAAAGAGAGAGAGAGAGAGAGAGAGAGAAAGAGAAATAAAAAAAACACATATGGCAGAGAGAGAGAGAGATCAGGAAGAAAGATACGAGAGGGAAAGGAGGTGCATGAGAGACAGATGAGGTGCATTTATAAAAACCCTTATGGCCAAAAAGGACAGTTGCCAAGGGTAACCACTCATTCCCACACACTTAAGTGGGGTCAAAACTGTCCTCGGGGAAATCCAGCACTGGAGAGCAGAGAAAACCATAGCTTTGGATTAAAAGTACACCTGGTAATTTTGGCAGTAGTCTTTGATTACTGACACCTACTGGTGTAAATTCAGCATCATGCCATGATTCTGTTCTTCTGTGAACAAAAACGTCCAGTAACAGGGATAGTCGAGTAGTAAGCAATTTTTATTAGGTTAATGATATTAATGGAGTTATCTTATGTGATCAATACATAATGATAATAATAATAACAACAGCATAAATAATAATAAATTAGCTTCCTTTACACTGCTATTTAAAAGTTTGGGGGTCAGTATTTTTTTAAAGGGATCATCGGATGCCTATTGTCTTCAAGTCGATATTATTCTTTAGTGTCTTAATAAAAAGTCTATAACATACTTTGGTTAAAATTTCTCAATGGTAGTGTAAAAACACCTTTTTTACCCTGTCAAAATGAGCTCTGTTTTTATCAAGCCATTCTAGTCCATGCTGCTTTAAATGCTAAAGAGCTCTTCTCACCCCGCCCCTCTCTTCCGTGGTGTGACAAGCAGTACTGTTTACTTTAGCCACAAAATACTTGCTTATTAACACATATTAGGAAAGGGGATTTGCAAAGATAAATAAAAACCTTATACTCACTTCTTCTGGAGATGAAGCTGGATCACGAATGATTTGCGTGAACATAGACGCATTTAGGCAGATCGGGGATCGCGGATTGAAAGTAACAACGCAAAGATGTTGGGAATTTAAACATTTACACATGCGAACAACAAAACACCTCAATCACTTACTCACTTGGCTTCACAGCTCTGGAGAAGGTAAGCTGGATCACGAATGATTTGCGTGAACATAGACGCATTTTTATGATGCATTAAATTAATGAAAAGTAACAGTAAACATATTTGCAATGTTACATTTTTTTTTTACTTTAAGGAAATTAATACTTTTAGCAAGGATGCATTAAATTAATGAAAAGTAACAGTAAACATATTTGCAATGTTACATTTTTTTTTTATAAATAAATGTCGTTTTAATTTTAAACTTTCTGTTCATTAAGGAATACTCTTAAAACAGCATCACAGTTTCCACAAAATATGAAGCAGCACAACTCTTTTCAACATTGGTAATAATAAGAAATGTTTCTTTAGCAGCAAATCAGCATATTAGAATGATTTCTGAAGGGTCACGTGACACTGAAGACTTGAGTAAATTCAGCTTTACCATCACAGGAACACATTTATTTTAAAATATATTAAAATAGAAATTGAATAGTTATATTACATCTTAATAACATTTCACAATATAACAATATATTTTTTTAAATTAGAATTATTATGATTATTTTTTTTAATCAAATTCAGATGTTGGATTTCACTTACATTTTAACTGAAACCCTAATTTAATTTTCCCAATTTCATTTAAAATATGATTGATAAAATACATTTCAAAATGAGAAACATTTGCAAACACAAGAATATTGAAAGGAAAGGAAATTTGAAAAAAAAAAAAAAAAAAAAGATTATAAATTAAAATTTAAAAGAAAAAAGAGCTACATTAAATAGTATAAAATGAAATAAAATAATTAAAAGAAAATATATGTGCCCGGAGGAAAATCCTTAGTAAACAAAATTACTTTGACATAAAAAAGTGCTACTTGGGATCTCACAGAATAAGTGTTTGATCTGAGTGATCTTGCTAGAGTATATTTACATATAATAATTCTAAAGGAAGGAAGGCACAAAACAATAAAGACCTTTAAAAATGACACATTTAACATTTAACAAGACTTATTAAGCTCAGATGATTGAAGGAGGGCTGTATGTTTCTATATTTGTGCTGTAAATGCACGAGCAAGTGGTTTTCAAAACTGATTTTCCTCAATAGTAGGCAAACCTTTGACCCCGAGACCCCCAGACTGGCCCACGAGAGTTTGCCTTTTAAAAGTGATCTCATCTCACTCAAAATCCCTCAGCTGGGGGCATTGCATCATCCTTTTCCCATCATTATCAGGGGTGTAGAGAGACTGACTCTCTATATACTTACTCAATCTCTTTTCACGCGCAGGGGGTCAGTGGGTGAGAGATGGAGATGTCCAGGAACAGACAGGGATAAAGAGATAGGAGAGAAAAGTGGAACACAGAGATTCTATTTAAGTGACGAGAAACTTGTCTGTGCAGTCTGTGACCCAGCACACACTCTCTCCCCAACACACACACACACACACACCATAGGAACAAAATGGCACTTGGTTTAGTCCAACAATGTCAGTGACACTCTAGTACCGGCTTATGGGTTTTATTGTTAGTGTACAATCCTCTTGGGATTGTGCTTAACAATGCACTGAGTTAATGGGCAGTCTAACCTACTTGCATTGTCTCTAATTGGTCTCTCTGGAGCAGGAAGAGAGAAAGAGAAGGACCAGGTTGGAGAAGGGAAGGAGCTGGGATGAATCACCGCTTTAGTGCAGAGTCAGGGAACAGGGTTGGACAAAGGAGCTTTTGTGGTACCGGAGCCCAGAGTTCAGGAAATGCACCTGGTCCCCCTCTCCAGCTGATAAGAGCTCTCACTAGCCATTACCTCATCACACACACACAAACACACACACACACACACACACACACACACACACACACACACACACACACACACACACACACACACACACACAGGTAGCAGCACTCATGTAGACAAGATTGACATGTAAATCTATAACTATTTACTTTTTTTAATTTATCTAAAATGGAATAAATGGAATGGAAGTTTTTTTGTGTGTGTGTGTGGGGGGGGGGGGGGGGGCACAAAAGTAGAAGATTAGAATAATGTACAAGCTGCTACTTTCCATTCAATCAAAGTTAAAGATTAGAATAATTAACTAAACACTGGTGATCAAGGTAAACTAATAAGGCTAAACTAGACCAGGATCATAACCCAAATTAACTAAAATAACACACATGAACTAAAATAAAAACAGACAGGAAAACACAGAAACAAGGTGTCCTTGACAACTAAAAGGGAAACCACACTCCCGGAAAACACGTCCTTGCGGTAAACACTATCCAGAGGGGTGGGAGCATGGGTGCCTTTCCTTTCTGTGTATCTGCGCCTAACCAGCCTATGGTGCTGGTAGTGCTGGCAGTTCAGGGGGCCATGGAGGTGCCAGCCATTCGGGAGGCCATGGAGGATGGGCCTTCATGGCCTTGTCCAGGTTCCTGACTCGGCCACTATGACCACAGGCATATGCCCCCCCTAACCCCCCACAAATTTTATTGGGGGAAACTAGGTGCATCCAGGCCAAGATGGGTTCTGGAGTGGGCTCTGGAGGAGCAGAGCTGGCTGACGAAGGAGTTTTGGGCAGACCTTTCCAGGACTCTGGATATGCCAGCAAGCTGGCTGGGACCACCGGAGACTCGAGAGACCCAGGAGAGTTGGATGGAATCATGGAGACTCAGGAGAGCCACTATGACCACAGGCATATGCCCCCCCTAACCCCCTACAAATTTTATTTGGGGAAACTAGGTGCATCCAGGCCAAGATGGGTTCTGGAGTGGGCTCTGGAGGAGCAGAGCTGGCTGACGAAGGAGTTTTGGGCAGACCTTTCCGGGACTCTGGATATGCCAGCAAGCTGGCTGGGACCACCGGAGACTCGAGAGACCCAGGAGAGTTGGATGGAACTGGTGGAGACTCAGGAGAGCTGGACGTAACCAGCGAAGAGTCATGGGGACTTGGGAGAGCTGGACGAAACCAACAGAGATTCAGGGGGACTCCGGAGAGCTGGACGGAGCCAGCAGAGATTCAGGGGGACTCGGGAGAGCTGGACAAAACCAGCGGAGATTCAGGGGGACTTGGGAGAGCTGGACAGAACCAGCGAAGTCAGGGGGACTCGGGAGAGCTGGATGGAACCAGCGGAGATTCAGTGGGACTTGGGAGAGCTGGATGGAACCAGTAGAGATTCAGGGGGGACTCGGGAGAGCTGGAAGGAACCAGCAGAGATCCAGGGGGACTCGGGAAAGCTTTCTGGAGCGGACTCTGGAGAGAATTCTGGAACAGATGCCACCGCCTCGGGAGGGGCTGGGCTTACTAGAGTCATTGGAACTGGTAACGGCACTCCTGGCCGTGACAAGGGAACTGGAGTCATCTCAGGACTGAACTCAGGGATCAGAGCCATCTGAGCCAGCTGTGTTTGGGGACTGGAGCCATTTCTGTGCTCCAAGACATCCTCTCATACTCCAACTGTCCCAGGGGCACAGGTGCGGTGGCCATTTTGGGACGAGACTCTGGATGAGCAAGTCTGATAGGGGAAATCTCTTCAGGGCCTTCCAGAGGGAAATAACCGCAGGATCCGCCACCTTTGCTCCCAGGTCAGCACTGTTTGAAACCTCCTTCCTGGCTCGGGGAAACACGGGTGGATAGGAGTGTACAGAAACATTGGAGAGGCATGTGGAGGGTGCTGGTTTGTGGTGAACTGAAGTGCCCAAACTCTTCTGGATAGGAATCGAACGACTCTTCATTAGCTACATCAAAGAAATCTGAATCATTTAAATCGAGGATGTAATTAATAAAGTCCGCTACGGGTCTATTACAATCTTAAGGAGAAAGGAATCTAAACAAACTATCATCGTCGAGTCCCATCCGGAAGCATTAACCATATGATCGCTCCAGCTCACCAGGTGGAAAACACTCAGGAACTCCTCCACACAAAGCCCCAAAACCCTTCCACACTTCTAAAAGCTTAACATCATCCCATCACACCAGTTCATTTTGCGTGGTTCAGTCATCTGTCATGGGTTGTGTTGCAAAGAAAGGCAAAGGACACAGCAGGTAAAGTCCAAAACTCTCACAGTTTAATAACAGACTTCAAACTCAGGCAGATAAACAAAGGAAAACACAACATAGTATAACGGTGACCAAACAGAAAGTGACAGAAAGGGAGCAACTTAAATACATAGACAGATTAGGATAATTAACTAAACACAGGTAATCAAGTTATTAATAAGGCTAAACAAGACCAGGAACATAACCAAATAAGGGTACACAGGAACTAAAACAAAACAGAAGACAGGAAAATACAGAAACAAGGTCCCCTTGACAACTAAAAGGGTGACAATACTATTATTATCAATGTTAATTCATATTTGTTTGGAAACATTGATTTTTTTAAGCTCCTTGATGAATAGAAAGTTAGAAAGTATTTATTTAAAATCTTATACAATGTAAAAATCTTTACTGTCACTTTTGAACAATTTAATGCATCCTTGCAAATAATAATGACCCACTGCTGATGATAATAAAATTATTCATTTTCCAAAGAACTCCAAAAGCAAAAGTGTCAAAAAGTCACACCTGGTTCTTGTACACATGATTTCAAAATAAAAATCATTAATATTTTCATAAATTCATAATGAAAACCAAAATATATCCATAAATCAAAACAATATGCTTTATTAAACAATAATGAATTAAATCTACTTAACTAAGCAAACAAAAATGCATTTAAACTTAAATAGCTGCAAAGTTACGCCTTACATGATTTACTCCCTATCTTTGTCTGGCTTTTTCTACGTCTTCCCCTAATTAGATTTTCCTGGCATGCTCTCTCTCTCTTCTTGTCCATCTTTTTATGGCCATGCCAGATATCCTCTTTTACACTGGCCTACTTTTCTGTCTCACGGTGAGGAGCTTTCCTATGGATGGAGTTGGCGCTGTAAGAGGAAATAGTTTCAGACCAACAAGTGATTTAAATCTCCAGAGGGGCTTTTATGAACAAGAAAATTTGAGGAATTATGCTGGTGGCATCAATAGTTTTCAGATCTGTATGAAAAGTCTACTTAGCAATCAGATATTCACACACACACACACACACACACACACACACACATACTTCCCTTCTAGCATACGAAGCTACAGGAATGAGGAGAGGGAACGCTATTTGTACTGTTTTGTAATCATCAGTCACACATGATTTGTCAAAATAAAAGCCACATTGAACCGCACTGTAAAACTATGCTTTCTCATGTTTAGAAACCCATATAGACATTCCAAGACACCCAGAAAAATGTTAAAAGGAACCCAAGAAAGCAATATCAAATTTGAAGCTTGCATTTAAGGCATTACATCACGAATAATGTCTTGCTTAATGCATCAGTGTTTGCAAATTTGTACAACATCCACAGTTACGGCTGGTATGTATGTCTTGCGGTTCTATCAGATCACAACTTTAGAGTTTGGCATTGCTGGGATACAAGGTAAGGAAAGGCATCTAATAAAGAATAATATAGAAAACATGATATGGTCTGTATAGTTTGAGCTTGAGTATGTTAAAAGTATATGCATGAGGAGGGGCTGCTAAAATTTGCTAAACAGAGATTTGGTCTATGAATACACTCTAGGGTACTTTCTTTTCTTGGCTTTTTATAGCTTAGATTGAGACTTAAATAGCTGGTGAGTTGGACTTTGTGAGGTTTTTCCATATGCAGCAGGGCGTAGAGATGAAGACTGATAAAAACGGACATAAAAATGTGGGTCTTAGTTTGAAAGTCAACTAAAAAAAAAAAAAACTGTACATTATAAATATAGTTGAGAAAAGAGAGAGATTGTAGAAGTTAGAAAGCCAATGACAGAGAGTATGGGGAGAAAGAGAGAAAGCAATGCATTGGTACTTTTAAATAGACTTCATGGAACATCCAAAACCCTTCCACCAAATCAGCTGATGCCTCATCATTTGCCAAGGAAAAGACATAAGTGGGCATGGGGGGAAGGGTGGAGGCGAAAGATGGGCATCATTCACAGATCAGAAGCTTCACACATTAACCATGTAAGAGAAAGAGAGTGTTATATTTTTAATTTTTATTTTATTGAAACATTAAATCTTATTTTGCATCTTTAGTATCTTTGTTAATTATGCTGATTAATGAATTGAATTGACTCCTTTTTGTTACATTTGATTAAATTGTTAATTTTGCTTTGTGGTTTTTATTATTACACATTTTTCTTTTTTATTTAATATTACTATTTACACTACTGTTTATTTTGTACTTTTTTTCTGACCCACTTAAGAAGGACTTCTTTATATGTAATTTCATATTTACTTATATTGTCTTTAATGGATTTGGATTTCATTGAAACTTGCATGTCATGTTTTTTAAGTGTATTTGTAATTACAGGTTTGTAATGACAAAGCTGCAATTTAGTAATATATTAACTTTAATATAATATAAAAACTATGGTTAAAATAATACAGTACTTACATGTGCTTTAGTACATTAGTCAACACATCAAAATAAATGTACTTCTTTAAAGCACAACAATTATAATTATTAAATATATACTTTTTAAAGTAAAACTTCTAATTTGACATTATTACAAAGGTCACTTTTTGTGTGTTAAAAGCACTTTGAGTACACTTAAAGGAATAGTTCACCCAAAAAAGAAAATTTGATGTTTATCTGCTTACCCCCAGGGCATCCAAAATGTAGGTGACTTTGTTTCTTCAGTAGAACACAAACCAAGTTTTTTTAGCTCAGATTTTTCAAGAAACTGAACAGTATTTATACTGCCACCTATCTCTCAAGTGGACCATTGACATTGCTAACTGAGATTGTAGATAGAGTGTCAATGGTCCATTTGAGAGATAGGTGGCGGTAATGCACTTATAAGACTGCGATCCACCATAAAGCAAGAAGAAGAAGGTAACGCCTCGCCTCGCACAAGAGGACGCATTCAGGAGAGTTCTAACAGTTCAGACATTGCGTGAATCAGAGGTAAAAAACGATATAAATACTGTTCAGTTTCTTGCACAGACCGATCGTTTTGCGTCTTTACACATCAATGTATTGTTTGTGTATGTTTTTTTTTTTAGTTTTATTGTATCCTGGTCCTGTGCACAAAAAGTATCATAAAAACTTCAAAAAATGACAGTAAAACAACAACTTAAACAATCCTGGTTTGTGTTCTACTGAAGAAACAAAGTCACCTACATCTTGGATGCCCTGGGGATAAGCAGATAAACATCATATTTTCTTTTTTGGGTGAACTATCCCTTTAAGTGGCCTTTTATTTCATTAATTATATTGTTGTCAAATACTTTTTTAATATACTTATAATATTTGAAGTACACTACAAGTGCATATCCGATACAATTAATCATCAAGGAATAAAAGGTGTGAAATACAGCAACATGTATCTGATCAAATCCCTAACACACCAACACAAACACTCTGTTCTGCTCTGGGTGTCACAGTTTCCCAGAATTCATTGTGTTTATGAGGGAAGCAGGCCCTGAAGCAGCATTTCTCAGAACCCCTACCTCTAAACCAGTGTGTGTGTGTGTGTGTGTGTGTGTGTGAGAGAGAGAGAGAGAGAGAGAGAGAAAGAGAGAGAGAGAGAGAGAGAGAGAGAGAGAGAGATCTCATCAAAGTACATAAAACAAAAACAGCACATAAATTACATACCTAAATGAAATAAACTAAAAACGCCTCACTTCCTTCTGACTGATTCTGTGTTTTTTTTTTTTTTTTTTTTTTGTGTGTGTGTGTGTGTTATGATGAGAGAGTCAAAAACCAAGTCTCTCTGCCTTTCAAGTAGTACAAACACAAGCAGAAACAAATGAATTAAACCCACACCCACACACATGCTGGCCATGTTTGGAATGGAAAATCAACTTGCACAGAATACACTGCATGCTATAATATTTATACATGTTGCATTGTCACATGACCTCACACTACAAAAATAATTTACTTAATGAGTGTTTTTCCCCCCTCATTTTCTAAAATAATCTGAAATATTGTTAACACAAGACTGTGTAAGATACGACTTTAGTTGTCGCTATTCCAAACACAGCCATTCATTTCTTGTGCCCCCATGCAGTGTTTCTCTGAATGCAATAAGACTTCCGCACATCCAGCGGTAAATCTCTGCTCTCAGTGCTCAACTTACCATCAGGATGTGTTTCGGCTGTCTGTATCACTCCATCTCCTCTCTTCTTCTTTTCTGCACTCCATCATTATAGGCTTGCATACATAAAACCTCACTCTCTTTTTTCAGCCCACTCTTAGATACTGTGAAGCATGGCAGTGGGGGTGTTTTTGGTTTTTGGGATGTTATGCAGCTTCAGGACCATCCAAATTTGCCATTATTACATCAACTATCAGTTCTACAGTACATTTAATATAACCATAAGTGGAGCATTCAACATCACAATGACTAAATAATAAAACAAAATTCACAAACCAATGGATCAGAAGAAAGAAATTGTGGGGTTTGGTAATTGTTAGAGGAACTGTGCATGGATAAATCTGCAAAAATTGTGTCTTTGTTGATTTAAGAGACTGATAGACAAGTATAAGAAATGACTACAAGAAATTATTCCTCTTAGCCACTACTTATTTTGTATTTAAATATGGTATACTATTTTTTTTTTTGTCACAAAAAAAAATTAATTTCTGTTGATATGTTTGTTAAACAAAACATTTCAAAATCACATTTGCATTATTTGTTAAATTGAATCATCTTTGTTCTGTAATTCTGTACAAATCTAGTTCCTTTATCTATATACTGCAATATATAAAAAAAAAATTGTACACTTGAAACCAAACATTTGTATTGCCAAAATATTTGCAACATAGTTGTGAACAATGTAAAACTACACAAACTAAGTAAAATAAATAATGACAGTAAAAAAATAGCAGTAACATAATAAATATGAAATAAAATGTTTAAAACTATTAATTAAAATATAATGTAATATCAAACTAAATATCACATGTGCGCTGCGCCTTGTTTATGAGCAGAGGAAAGAACGCGCATGCATTGATTTACTCTCGATAATGGCCACAAAAATTAACACAATAGATAAAAAAAATTAAATTAAAACCACAACTTTCACATGTACTATGTGCACAAAAAGTATTATCATAGCTTCATAAAATGACAGTTGAACCACAACTGTCACATGGACTATTTTAACAGTGTTCTTGGTACCTTTCTAGACCTTGAATGTTTCAGTTGCGTTGCTCTCTATGCAGGGTCAGAAAGCTCTCAGATTTCATCAAAAATATCTTAATTTATGTTCCGAAGATGAACAAAGGTCTTATGGGTTTGGAACGACATGAGGGTGAGTAATTAATGGCAGAATTTAATTTTTTTGGGTGAATTATCCCTTTAACAAAAGAGTTATTTAAAATCAAGAAGTAGTGTACAAAATGTTATAATTGTACACTTTTACTTAGCAGACATAATGAACATGTTAGGAAACGATGCAGCTATTTATTGTCATGAATACAACATTATTTGATGTATTTTACTATAAGATTTGCAATAAAGTTGTTTGTTGTATTAGGCTAAAACATGAGTTATTTTTTCAGTATTATTTAATGTCCTAAGTCTAATGAAAGAATCTTTTTATATACTGAAACCTCTTTAATCATAAATCATGCTAAGGAGCATCTGGATACAGTGACAGTAAAGTGAGATGCTATAAAGGTTTGTCACATGACACTCAGTTGGTCTGTGTGACATTTCACTGTTTTAAACAGCCATCTGCGGTATGTGGTGGCTCTACTGTCTGGTAGCCAGATATCCACAGTTTATTGGAGTCAGCATTTGCAAAAGTCAAGGTTAGGCTTGTGTATGTGTGCAGTGGCATGAGAGTGAGGTCAGAGACAGAATGTGTCTAAAGTTCAATGGTTAAGGGTGAGTAATAAAGCTTTCATTACCCATTTCAGGAAATGTACAAAGACGAACTTTCATGACCTCGCACAAACATACAGAATGCTCACACAACACTAGATGATGTTTCCTCGGGAGCTAAAGATATGCGTGTTTGTACATAATCAAATCCTCTTATGAAGTAGGTGATGGAAATCCTCATTTGAGCGTTTAATCTCTGGTCTGATGTCTGTGCATTTTATTGGTCGCAGTGACAAGACCTCTACACCAGCTTTGAATAGTTTACAGGGACCGAATGCCTTCCATAAATGGCTTGTGAAACACAGGTTATGTAATCTTGTTTGGTGTGTATTCATGCATATGCATAACAGACATATTCTTTAAACATGCATTAGTTCTCAATGAACCGCTGCAAAGGTTTGCAGCTGAGGGAAATTGCATCAGCATTGTCCACTCATTGCCCACTCATGAGAGGCATGACACATTCAAAAATAGCACACACTCAGCCCAACACACTTTCCCGGTGACACATTCTAGCGGTTACACAAGCAGTGACCTGTCACAGAATACCAGGAGGAGGCAAAATTAGATTCAAATGCAGTTTTAAATACAAACAATAATCCAAAACAAAGCAACAAGCAAAACACGGCAAAAAAGTAATCCAAAAACACAGGGTAACAAATTCAATACTGCAGCAACAAAAGACAGAGTGAGCATGGTATAAATAATGATGGGATAATGAGTAAATGACCTACAGGTGATGATAATCAGAACAAAAGACTAGGCAAAGGACTAGACACTGTGACATTACCCCTCATCTAAGGAGCGGATACCAGACGCTCCACCAGAAAACACAAAAGTTCAGGAGGGAGGTGGAAAGGAGGTGGATCAGGGGGAGGGATGGAAGGCCAGGTGAACATGGCTGATGAACTCCCTAGCAGCTCAGACAGGACTGCAAAGAAGAGCACAGAAAGGTTAGTAACCACCTCGATGGCTGCAACATGACAGGCAGATAGTCCAACAACGGTCTCCCCGAATGAAATAGTGGCAGCCAGACAGTTCAACAACAGTCTCCTTGGCCATGACAAGGCAGACTGAGGGAGTTTAGGAGTGGACACCACCGCCCAGAGGGGAGCTGAAGCGGGCGCCGCCAACTTGAGAGGCTCCACAGCAGAAACCACCAACTCGGGATGAACTAGAGCAGGCTCAGTAGTGGACTCTTGGACTGGAACAAGCTCAGGAGTGAACTCAAACTTGAGTAAGCTCTGGGGTGCTTTCGTAGACTGAAACAAACTCTGGAATGAATTTGTAGACTTGAGTGGACTCCAGAGTAAACTCATAGGCTGCGTTTCAGTCCATATTTTTTGTGCCCTTCACTCTGAAACTTTCCTCTGTCTCATTTATTTGGATGTACATCATTGCTTACATTGCATGAGTGCCCACTTCTGGCAGAACCCTTGCAATGGGCTGAACTGGAACATCCTAAGCCCTTGATCACTTAGAATCAGCTATTCAGTTGGTTTGTTAAAATTTTTCCCCTGACAAAATTAGATTGGTGCAGCATTCTACATATATGCAGCATATGTATATAGGTATGCCTGGGCTGTTATTAAAGTAAGGGGATTCCCTTAATAATAAGATAATTTTAAAATAGACCTGTTTGAGGTGGAACGCGATCTGCGATGACATCATAGTCGTGTTGCATTGTGGTCTATAGAGCGGCCTGAAGTGTGTATATGAAGCAGACTCGCTTTGGTCAAAATCAAGGGTATAGTTTGCAATTACACAAGTAAAAAAGAACATGAATAAAACCAAACACTAAAGCAGCCACGGGGATTCCCTGAGGGTAAGTGCTTAGGCAAGTTTGCAAGTGCATGTGTAAAAGTGAACTGGAATGCAGCCATAGACTTGAGTGGGTTCCGGAGTGGACTCTGAGGGCTACCGGACTGGAGTGAGTTCATGAGTGGATGTTGAGGACTTCCGGACTGGAGCAGGTTCCTGAGTGGACTCAATGCCCCTGGGCTAGGACAGGCTCTGGAGTGGACTCTGAATGCTTCTGGGATGGAGCGGGATCTGGAGTGGATTCTGAATGCTCCATTGCATGCAGAACAGTACAAAGGCCAAAGGCAAAGTCGGCCTTCTTGATTATGGCAGCAGCAGTGAAATTGGGCGGTTCTGTGGTGACCTCTGAGACCACCAGAGTCTGGTCCACCAGGACCACCAGACTTGGGTCAGACTCTGGAGCAGGTTCTGCCACAGATTCAAAGACTGGAGCGGGCTCCAGGATAACTGGAGTGGACCTTGCTGCCCACCTCCTTGACTTTTGCTTGTGTGATGTGAAGAGTCGCTATCCACTGGAGCGGACTCGTGCATCTCCGGGAGCAATGCAATGGACTCAGACCAACATTACATTACTAGGTTGCGGTAACAAAGATATTTAATGAAACTCAGAGTCAACAGTCTTAAGCCCCTCCATCTACCGAGGAGGCAATGGATTGTCTAGGCAGTCATTATAAGTCTTGCTGAGCTCGGACTCACTAAGGCTGGCTGCACACTAGACAATTTTCAAATCCTAAACGATTTTAAAAAAAACAAAAACAAAAAAATAAAAAATTTTCAAACCAATTTTAACCCTAAAAACCCCATAAAACAAAAAACAAATACAATTCCAGCAGACCACCAGACCACACACTTGATGATTGTAGGAACGATTTCACAGTGACACTAGATCTCATGGAGACTTGCGAGATCAAACGTGACTAGAGAAGATAAACAAATGGAGAACAATCTGCATTGTCTGCTGGCTCTCCCGGCGCGCATTCTGTTGTACAGTGAAAAGCAAAGTATAACAAAGAATATGAGCGATTTAGAGAGTATTCTGGTTTCTTGGCATTTTTGTGTCTGCCAAGTTTCAGCTAGAAGCACGCACCATCCGGTAGGTGACGCTTGCTCGCTCTCATTGGCTATCGCGGGTATCACATTAGAGGCAGCCAGATCAAGAGTTAGAAATATCAAACATGTTTGATATTTACGATTTGAGTTAGGCGAATCTCTGTCTCGATCAGGAGCAGTTAAATAATTGTAATGACACCACACAATAGAGGATTTTTTGGACAAAAAAATTGTTTGCGACAAGCCTCAAATTGGACCACGCCCCCCACCCCCCATCTTTCAGAAATTCAAATCGGGCTAAGAATCCTCTGGTGTGCAGCCAGCATTAGTTACAGTCCTACCACCAAAGTCCAGAAGGTCTGAGCAAAACCTCCCACTTTCATCAACTGTTGGCGAAGATCTGCCAACATCCGGAGCCATGCTTCTGTTTCTTCAAAGCAGGAGGAAGAATATGAATGCCCATGGTCCACAATAAGCCCCGCCTAGCTGCTGGATCTGTTAATGGCTGCAGTATTCTGTCACGGAAAGCCAGGAGAAGGCAAAATTAGATCCAAATGCAGTTTAATTAAATACAAACAATAATCCAGAACAAAGCAACAAGCAAAATCAAGGCAAAAATTTAATCCAAAACCACAAGGTAACAGAAAACACAATGTAACAAATTCAATACTGCAGCAACAAACGACAGAGTGAGCATGGTATAAATAGTGATGGGATAATGTGTAAATGACCTACAGGTGATGATAATCAGAACAGAAAAGACTAGGCAAAGGACTATGGGAAATAGATTTCATAGCATGTAACAGTGAAAGGGGAGAGCGCCATCAAGTGGCTAGTCAAGGGCACAACAAAAAGACACTGTGACAGTAACCTAGCATAAACACTTTGGGCTAATTCGTTTTTAGCATCACCATGACCTATTCTCTTCAAAGGACAGAGGTGCAGGGTTTTACTGTCTCATTGGCTGTTTGGAACAAGCCGCACAAAGCCATATGTCACTGCCACTTTATTTTAAATCTGTGGTATAATAATGTATATAAATAATGTAATGTAACAGCAAAAAACAAGAAAATTCAGCACCTTAAGAATGCAAAATGAAAAACAACACAAAACATATTCTTCTATATTGTTTTTTTTTTTTTTTTTTTTTTTTTTTTTTTGGCATTTAATTTGTTTACTATGTAAGAAAAAGTTGCAGCAAGTTTCATTTTTATTATTGATACTTTGCGCCAGTTTCCCATGCAGAAAGTGACGGTTTTGTTATTTTGAACCCATGGGATGGAAACAATGCTTTTTTTCAAAGGATTTGTGTGATATTCTAATTTTGTGCATAAATAGATTTCGCAACTTTGGATGGAAACATAGCTATTGAGTTTAAATGGCCAGGTAATGTCAAACATTAAATTGTCATTCAACTCTATGTTAGTTAAATAAAACTGCATTGTATGTATTTAATTTATTTTCAGATTATTCCTGCATTATGACATTACCATTGGACCCTTTTGTGACTGTGATGACGCTTTTCCACAGTTATTAACATCATAAATCTAACAATGTTTTCTATATTTATTTTTTTTTAAATTGTAATGTACATGTAAAATATAATTTTAAATGTACATTAAGTGTTATATTACATCAGTATTAAATTACAGAAAAAAAAAAAAAATTAACGCTGCTGCGTGAGTGTTTCTAATACAACGCCTGAGGGAGTGATGGCAAATTTGAACTTTTTCTCTATATTTTTTTTCCTCTTTTGTGTAGTCCCTGAAAAAATATTTATTTTGCTCTGGGAGCAAATGGGAATGCAAAAATTATATTTGTTGTAGTTTCCATTCAACACTATCGAAGTTTACCCAATTATGACAACTTCCACTTCTGAGAACCCAGGAAATGTGAAGGTCCATAGACAATTATAGGAATTATACACAAAATTATTATGAAATAACTGCTTAACTACTTTACTGCTAAAACCGATGCCATTTTAAGTGTTTCCACATGACAGTGGTACAAGTCAAAGCTCTCAGAAAATTAGTTAACATGAATGCTTTTTACAGAATCACATAATTACTGTAATTCTGACCTAGCATGGACACACCTTAACTCCTTTTCATCAGACAAATTCATGATTTGCTTCTTGCTATTGCTAATTGGAGTTATGCTGTAATTATTATTTAGGGCAAGTGGACATTCTCACCGTAGAAAGCATTTAATTGTTTGGCTCATTTTACAAAAGATAGACATTAAATGTGTATACTGTATCTGTTGAACATTCATCTTGTCTACTTTTAGTAGTACACTAACATACAGATCAAAGTCAAATTTTGATTTGATAGAGTGTTCAAAATCTAATTTGTTTCCTTAAAGGTCAAGCATGTGATTTTTTTTTTTTTTTTTTTTTTTTGTAAATCAAACAGGTTTTCCAAAACACTCCACCATCTTTAATTGGTTAACAAACAGATAGTCCCGCCCCCAAACATACACCATTGGTTGGAATGATCAGCCTACAAAAAGTTAGTTTGTAGCTGTCTTAGAATAAAACACTGAGACAAATTAGCATTTTAATATTACATTAAAAAGAATCACAAGCCCTTTGAAGGTCTATCTATCTGAAGATTTATCTGCATAAAATAATTTCAAATTAAAAATGTTTCACAAATTACTAGTGTGTATAGATTTTTGAAGATAAGAGTCAGCTCAGAGAATAAGACTCAAATTGCAAAAAACAAACAAACAAACAAACAAACAAACAAACAAAAAAGCACATCCCATTTATTGCTATCCTTATTGAGTTTTAGAATAATAATTTGCAAAATACAATAAGTTTGTTGTTGCAGCAAATGCCAGGCTTATATTATGTTATTCTGACAAATGAAAAACAACTGTATATAAAAGAGTGAAAGGCAGTCAGTGTGTGTGTGTGTGTGTGTGTGTGTGTGTGTGTGTGTGTGTGTGTGTGTGTGTGTGTGTGTGCGAGCACACAATTATTTAACCCCTGTAGCATCGTGGCTATGTGGAAGGAGTGTCGCGATTACTTTCACTACAGTGGGCTGACTGACAGATTGCATCCGTTTTATTCAAGTCCTTCTGATTGGTCGATTTCATCTCCTGATACCCACAGACTGCAGGACCTATGTCACACCATATGACGTGTGAAAATCGCACACGCAAATACAAGCACATACACATCACATACACATATCAATATAATCAATATTAGTATGAATAGTACCTAGAAATGTCAATACCGGCAGCATCTGGGCACCTAACTAAATTATCATTGTCAAAATAAATTTTGAAATGAGTTTTATTAGTTGAAGAGCGGAATCTAAATCTGACTAGAACATAGTATAACTGATTTGAATCTCATCAAACAGAAAATCGCATCAAAAAGCAGCTTTCTGAAACTCACCATGTTGCTTTTCTTTCAGTAGTAGCTCTTTGCAGTCTCTTTCAAGTAACCCTAATATGATGGTGGAAATGTTATTTGACCAAATTCTCTGCTTTTTATGGCACTGGCAATGTGTGTGTGTGTTTGTGTGTCTGTGCTGGCAATCCCATTTGAATTTGTGCTGGCCAGTGCACTGCCATATGTGTGTGTGTTTGCCCTAAAGTCGTTGTGGTTGGATGCCGTCCTTTTAACTTAATGAGAGTATGTTCTGTATGTCTCACTGGGGCACAAATACACGTTGTACAGACAGAGCAGCATATCATTACAAATCGCTTCAGAAAAGCCCAAACCAGACCTAGACGTGCACACCCACGCTCGCTTAACTCTACACACACCACAGGCTCAGCCTCTTCCACTCATACGCAGATACTTGCCCTCAGATACACACCCTGCCATTTTTAATAGACACACCGACGCACATACATGCTACTAACTCAATGGCTTACATATGCATTTCTTACTGGTACTGACTTTTTGCAAGGATGTAACCATCTCAACAAAGATGATCTTGAGTGGTGTTATTCTGGTAGCTGCACAGTTCTGTCAAACTCTTCATTTAGCCCTTATGTATGGGTTTCTACACTTTTAATTTTTTTTTTTTTGCTCTTCTTTTTTCTTCTTCTTCATCTAATTTTTTTATTTTATTATTATTATTATTATTATTATTATTATTATTATTATTATTATTATTATTATTATTATTATTATTATGATTATTTGCTCTGAATATTATTTCACCCTCATGTCTTTCCTGACTGTGGAGCACAAAAGAAGTGCAAATTTCAAAGCTGGTCTTTTCCACACAATGAAAGTGACTGGTGGAAACTATGTGAATATTGATGTAAATGTGAATAATTTATTTTCAGCTGTTTCCTTACATAAAGCTTCAGAAGACTTCAAATATAGTGTACAAGCAGTGTGACAAAAACTTTTAATATACACTACTGTTCAAATGTTTGGGGTCGGTAAGATTTTTTATTTATTTCTTTTTTAAAGAAACATGCTCTTTCAAGCTGCATTTATGTAATAAAAATACAGTAAAATAGAAATAACTTAAATGATTATGACAATTTTAAATAACCGTTTTCTATTTTACTATATTTTAAAATGTAATTTTTAGATGGCAAAGCTGAATTTTCAGCATCATTACTCCAGTCTTCAGTGTCACATAATCCTTCAGAAATCATTCTTATATGCTAATCTGCTGCTCAAAAAACAATTCAAATCATATTATCATCATTGAAAAAAACAGTTCTAAAAAAAAAAATATTTTTGAAAAAACAATAAATACTTTTTTTCTTCTTCTTTTTTCTTCTTTTTTATGAATAGAAAGTTCAAAACAGCATTTATCTGGAATCACTTTTGGTCAATGCATCCTTGCTGAATAAAAATATTAAAATCTTTAAACCTTTGAATGATAGTGTACTAAAAAGAGCATAATAATAATTCTTCAAAACATCTTCTTTTGAGCTCCATAGAAGAAAGAAAGTCAAAAAGTTTTGGAATGACATGACAGTGTCACTTTTGGGTGAACGATCACTGTAATTCTGCAAAATTTGGAATAGCATGTGTGTGCATGGCTGCTTGTGTGCATGTCCATTAATCACGTTTAGTATTAGCTTAGAGTTCATAAATTCAGGTTTAACCAGGAGTGTGAAATATTTGCATGCTGAAAAACAGAATAAAAAATAAGGTCAGTGAGGAGATATGATGCAGAGCACTGACCTGTACGACCCTGACCACTGAGTCCCCTCACAGCTCGGGTAACTTCATTAGGTTAAACACACTAGTTGGCCGCAATGTTAACTGAATTACCATCTGACAAAATGAAAAATTTTCTAAGGGCTTTTGGTGCTGATATACTGGATTTAGGAAGAATACGTTCTCGAGATATATTTCTACATTTTGATAGATCTCACTGTAGAATATTCCTCCATCCTTAATTCTTCCGATGATCTAATAAATCATGTGTAAGAAGTATTTCTAGTCAAATGCTTTTAATAAAAAAAGTAAATCCAATAAAAAGTAATCAAGTTTTTATTGCCCCCAGATGAGACGTTCTTCTTTACTCGATCATTAGATCCACCTTCTCATTGTGATTCATTTGTGTGTTTGTATTCAGCTGTTTTTATTGCGGCCAAATTGTTTTGATTTCAGAAATAGCATTTGATGGTTACACATAATTATAAAGAATTTAGCAAGTACTGATCCAATACTGATAAAATCTAAATGTCAGAGCCAAGTTTGTCATACACGCACGCAGCAGAATGACGAGTCAGCATTTCCACAAGATTTATATGAAGCTTAAATACTCCAGTTCCAAGATCTTGATGTGTCAAGGAGATGAGTAGGGTGCCTACGAGGTGAATGGTGACAAGGTAATTGGTGTTACTAAATACTTTTGAGATTTTGAGAATCTACAGAATGGATTTAATTCTGAGGATAATCTGAGGAACTTTCTACAGACTAATAAATGAAAAAACTGTGACCTAACTAACTAAATAAATGCAATTTCAATTTTCTGACAATTATTTTAATAATCTGTGGAACTTTCTACTGACTAACAAATTATAAAAGAACCAACTAACTAAACAAACAAACAAATAAATGTACTTTCACTTATAATCATCTTCTAACAATCCAACCAACCAACCAAATAAATAAATAAATAAAAGTTTCAACGTTTACTAACAACTTTATACTGACTAACAAATTACCAATCTATAAACTAACAAACCAAATTAAACTAAATAAATGCTTAAAAAGTTTTCTGAGGTAGCTGAGGATAATCTGTGTTGTGCTGATCATGTGTTGAAAAATATTCATGATATTCAGCATGTTTAACCAAGCGGAGACTTTAAGCAAGCCACAGGCTAAACATCCTATGAGCTGGATTTTTAAAAGAAAGAAACATCATTATGAAGAATAGCCGCTATAGCGCCCCTTGTGGCTGACAGTGCAGCATGTACTAGTGTTGCATTATGAATTGCATGTTAGCTTGATTTTACACTTCATAAAATGCATTTGGATTTTTTGCATTGAGTTTGTTTCAGGCCCACTGTTACCACAAGATGCCCCTACTAGATCACATCCTCTTCCCTTTGCCTTTTTTTTTTCCACCCTGCAGTCTTTCATTTTGCCCCATCTGTATCTTTCTCTTTTTCACTCTTCAAGTTAAAATGTTAAGGGATGTGCTTCCTGCTGACTCTGAAATGGCCAAAACCTCATTTGAGTGTTTCATGGAATCCAGCTCCAGATGTTTCCCAAGAATCCCTTTGCACACTAACCCATAGCATCACTCATGGATGAATCCCTGCCATAGATTTATTGACAGGCATTCTTCCAGATTGTTCCTGAAAAGCAGCTGCTCTCTGAGAACAAGTAGGCAATAGTCTAAGTTACGCAGGAGTCCGAACTTTAACAGACCTTATAAAGTCGTATTATAATGAATGCCACTGAATTGTGGTAATAAACTAGATTTTTACAAAGTCAGATGAGGTATTGTGGTCTCTAAATGTGCAAGTTTATTATTTTTAGGGGCATTTTGTCATCCTTCCTAAGTCTGATCACAAGAAAAAGTAATTGCACACCTCTTCTAAACAAACCGCATGATTTTACATATCATTCATGTCTGTAGCACAAGAATTTAGGAGCAAGTTACAAGGCAAAATTTAGTGCTTAGGGATGGGGTTTTGAAAAACCCATAACAAGAACCACTAATGGCACTTGAGCACACAAATGGCCAAATTCACACCGCATAAACTCAATTTTTGGTTTTACAGTAGAGAGGGGTGATACACATTCATGGTGTGAATTTAACCATAAATGGGAAACCCTGGGAAGAGTGAATGCCCTCCGAAGTGAAACACAATCATTCTCCTTCCAAGAAAACAGCAACAAAAATACCAGGCTGGGATGGCGACTTGGAAAAATATGTTTTATGGAGTGGCAAGAAGGAAAAATAAAATAAAAGCAAACAAAAGCTGCAGAGTTAAAGAGCAGAATGAACTGGTTTATTATAGGAATGAACTGGTACATTATACACTTCATACATAGGACACAGAAAACCAGAGCATCTCAAATATTTCCATATGTACATAGACATACAGTCATTTCTTATTGTTAAGCCAGCTTGTCACACTCAAAGTATGTGTTACCATTACATAGATATAGCAAGGAATCCACTAAGAATTATTTAATTTCCATTTTAGCTTTTACTGTTGGCAATTAACAACATTTAATTTCACATTAAAGGAATTAGGCAAATCAGGTAACTATGCAAAATCTAGAACAATACCTGTCAAATCATTCACAAATTCTGCTGAACACAATTTACACAGCACAATTCCCATTCCTATGAGTTTTCATACTGGAGTCTGACAGAAACTTTGTCAGAAATAAAGTAAATCTAAAAATTTAATTATATTTATTTTATTGTTTGCAATTATTTTATAAGGTACCTATTTTTAAATAGTAACAAATACAAATCTGCATACAGATTACTGCAATCTGGTATACTTTATACTGCAGTCTGGCACAATTTAATTAAATTGATTTCAATTCAGTTCACATTAATTTGTTTAACGCTTTTCACAATACAAATTGTTGCAAAGCAGCTTCACAGAAAATGAAAGTTTCTACATTACATTTAGGAGTAGCTTATCAGTGGTGACTATGTCAAGGTAATGTCCATATGGCAGAAATTTACAGTAAAAATCATGCAGTTAGTTAATGACATATATTCAAACAAACGTTGAACACTATTAACAGCAAAGATTAAATGTTGAGATCAAACTTTGGTATTTTTGTATGTTGGTTCAGGATTGTCATCATCTGAGGTCCTCAGAGGGGCTGGCATCATCTCTTCTCAGGTTTTCCGTCATCTCAGATCTGGGTTGTATCCAAAGGGGTGGATCAAGACTGAAGCTTGTGTAATTCTTATTTCTCCTTTAGTCAATCACATTTGACGTTAGGTCAGAATGACTGACGTATTGGGATCTCATCTGAGAGCCCTATAACCTTCGAGTGTAACAAAACCAGCCAATGCCCATTGGCGTGCGAGATTTGCATCGCGTGCCCCCCATTGCGTTTATATAAGGAAGAGCTACACCTAGATCGCAAAGTGGAGCTGGCTGTAAGCAAGCGGTGTTCCTGAGATGAGCGATCAAGCGATACAGGATCCTGCTCTTCAGGAGATGGTGAGCACACCATGCTCTGGGACTCTGGGTCCCAAGAGGGTGCGGATGGCAGTGTGCGACACAACGCCTTGCCACTCTCATCCACCTCTTCTTTCGGCAGAGGGCAGCAGGGCCCGATTCAATGATGCTACACATTCTCTCACACCCCCTGCCCAACTGTGGAGTCAGGTAGGTGTTGCAACGCACACTCAGACCCCGCTCCGGGATGCTGTGCCTTCCGGGTCTGGTCCCTGTGCTACACTTCACTGCCCTAATGCGGGTGCATCTGTGGTGCCTCTGGTCCCGCTTACACGGCCTCTGGGGGCCTGGCTAGTGCTCCCTACACCATCATATCAGTACAAGGTCCTCCCCTTCAGGCTGTCCCTGTCACCTTGTGTCTTCACGAAAGTCATGGAGGCATCCCTAGTTCTTCGAGGGAAGGAGAAATTCACATTCTCAACTACCTTGACAACTGGCTTATGCTGGCCCAGTCTTGACAACAGTTGGGGTCAACCTCATGGCATGTCTCTCAGCTGAGCATGCCCAGTCGATACTGAACTGCTTGAATTTGTTCAATTGCAGGAGAGCGGTCCCACTGAAACAGTTTCAGAGGCTCCTGGGGCATATGGCATCCACAGCCGCAGTCACACCGCTAGGGTTGCTTCATATGAGACCACTTGAGATTTGGCTTCACGACCAAGTCCCAAGATGGGCATGGCAGACACTCACTCCGTTCTGTCACCAAACCTTCAGCCCTCAGTGCAAGTATCCAGGCATGTTGTTGTCTCAACAGTGTCTCTGCCATTGGCTGGGGTGCCATGTGCAAAGGGCATGCAGCATTGGGCGCCTCTACAGGACCTCAACTGCAGTGGTACATCATCTTCCTCACGTTGATAGCAGTATGGCTTGCTCTGTGCCACTTCAAATTGCTGCTACACGGCAAGCACGTGTTGCTCCGGAAGGACAACACTCCGGCAGTTGCGTAAATCAACTGGGTCTACACACACAAGGTGGTCTACACTCCCGTCGCATGTCGCAACTCACCTGCCATCTCCTCCTTTAGAGTTAGAAGCATCTGAGGTCGCTTTGTGCCATTGACATACTGGGTGAGCTTAATTATGTTGCCTACGAGCTCTCACGACAGCTTGCACTTCTGGGGGAATGCCGATTCCACCCTAAAACAATCCAGCTCATTAGGAGACACTTCGGGGACACACAGGTAGACATGTTTGCCTCTCCGGACACATCCCATTGCCAGTTGTTTTATTCCCTGATAGAGAAGACCCCCGGAGATGCCCAGTTGGGGTTGTGCTTTCTTCTCTGCAGATGGGGTTGGAGCGAAGGCTGTCTCCCTCCACCCTGAAAGTGTATGTTGCCTCTATCACTCACACATCAATATGCAGTAGATGCTAAGTCTGTAGGGAAGCACAACCTGATCATCAGCTTCCTTAGGGGTGTGAGGAGACTAAATCCTCCCTGCTCTCACCTGGTACCCTCTTGGGATCTCCCCTTGGTCCTAACAGCATTACAGGGGGAGCCCTTCGAACCTCTGGAGTCAGTAGAGCTCAAATTCCTTTTCTCTAAAGACGGTGCTGCTGACTGCACTGGCTTCTGTTAATCAGGAATTTTCAGTTGATGAATCATGTCCATGGGGCACAGCAGAAGGGAAAGTCTGTCTCCAAACAAAGCTCACCCACTGGATAGTGAATGCGATAGTATTGGCTTACCAAACTCAATATCAGCCATGCCCCCTGGGAGTGAGAGCTCACTCTACGAGGGGTGTTGCATCCTCTTGAGCATTGGTGCTTGGCGCCTCGATAGCAGACATCTGTAGAGCTCCGGGCTGGGCGACACCTAACACGATTTTATAATCTCAGTGTAGAGCCTGTGTCCTCTCGTGTAGTAGCCACAGAACACCAGGACCCACTTGGTGTTAAGTACGCTTGCTGTGCCATTTCCCTCTACAGACGGGATGCATGCGCTTAGCTGCTTCACAGGTATTTCCCTCATGGCGAACCCTGTTTGCAGTTCCTCCAGCACCCTTGGAAGTCAGGCGTGGTGGAGCGCCAGATCCCAGGTCTAGTACTTGTGTGTATGCCCTAGGTCAGCCCCGTGCTAGGTTAGGTGCCCATGTGCTGTGATTCCCCCTATGGGTGATCCCACATGTGTATTCTTCCATGGTATGGCTTCCCTCATGGTGAGCTCGTGTTTTTCCCAGGTAGAGCTTCTCTGCCATCTCTGCTCGTTAGTGATTTCACCAATGTCGGGCTGAGTCTACCACTGAGACTTACCATATGTAACACTGCCCTAATTGGTCAGTCTTGTGTGTAATTTCCACGTTACCTCCTATGTGCAGGATGTGGTGGTCTCCGCATGGACATACTACTCTGTTCACATACTATTTTTGTCTTCTGTATAGTAGGGAAGTATGTAATTACAGCTTCAGCCAGTGACTTATTTACATCAAGGCACAGCAATACTTCAGCACATTTAGTGTCATTTTGTTTTTGTTCTAAAATTCCAATTCAACTCATGGTGAATCCACCGTACTGTTCACTCCTAAAGCCTGTGTTATACTTTCCACACGAGCAATCCGGACTTGTACACGGACAGCACGGATGTGGACTATTTGTATTTATACTGTCGAAACCGTACACTGATGGTCTGCTCCGCAACAAACATGTGAACAAACAATTGCCCAGAATTATTGCACATCTGGCTGTCTTTATATTGTTTTATTGATGGATTATACAGGTTCGAGTAGCAACAGGCTTCTTCACACAGCCTGTGCATGTGCAATTGTCAAGTACTTGTCCACACGGTCACAAAAAATGGGAGGCACGCGGATGTCCACGCAGAGCCTCCGTGCACACTCTCAGATGACGATTTTTATGTCACGCATACCATAGCGGACATTAGCAGACTACATAGGCTTAAGCAGTTCGTACTCCTCTTATGCTCTTGCTGCTTGCCTCTACAAGTGAAGTACAAGAGAAGAATTTGCAGATCTTGCTGAGATGGCTTTTTTTGCTCACCACCCTAGCTACTTGGGCTTAAGGACATCCTGGAGACTGCATGCTTATTCTCAAGTGCATTTGCAGACTCCAGTGTCCCATAGCTAATGTGTGACCCCAAACCCTTCCCTTCCTCCCTTCACATTCCTGCCATGATTGGCTGGCTGTCAGCCCGTAAGTGATAAAGACTGTCAGTTCTGTCATCACAGAGAGTGAGTTAGGGAGCTCAAGAGTTTGTTTCCTCCAACAAGGCCGAAAGGGGATAAAAGTGACTGGCGTAGGAGTGTTATTTACACTGTTCCAGCATAACATCACTGCCAAATAATACTTAAACACACACACAAATTTACAAATACTAGGGTGACCAAATATGCCATTTTCCCAGGACACGTCCTGGCCAGGATTTCTATATTGCCTAAAATATCCAGGTTTTGGCTTTGGTTTCCTGTTTTCATACCTAATGAAGGTAATGATCATTTGATCAATAACATGCAGACATTGTACGTAATCGACCAATCGTAGTGCGTGAAAAGGTGGGATCTACAGAGAACGGTCAAAGCGATACAAATATGTGTACATATTAGTGTTCGACTTGAAGCAGCACTGAGTATACCGATCGGTGTGTGAGATCAAAGTACAGAGAGAGCGATTCAAAAGCACAAGAAGCTGTCTGGTCTCTATAGCTCTCATGGTATTTTGTCATACAACAATTGGTCTACGCAGTGCAAACAAAGCCAAAACATGGATATTTTAGGCAATATAGAAATCCTGGCCAGGACGTGTCCTTGGAAAAAGGCACATTTGGTCACCCTAAAAATGCCCTCTACATCAGCTGCCTCATTAACCAGGAGATGTTCTGAGAATTAACATTTTAGAAGGCAGCATCACATCTAACTTTTATGCAAAAGACAATCCCAGAATGCACTGAGATCGTTTCAGTAAACTTAAATCTAAGATGGCTGAGATGAAGAGAGAAATGGTGAGTATTGAAAATGCTTCATGCCTAATATTTGTGTGCATGTTTTTATGCGTGCAACAGTGTCATCCTGTTAGCTTAGCAACATGCTAAGGTGTCTTTAAAATCAGTTGTTAGTAGATTCTCGATCCTGCGTTCTTTGTGTCACTGCCCATTTAGAGAATTTCAAATCTTAAAAGGGAACAGCCTATGTAAGCATTAGGTAGCAGTCATCTAGGTTTTGGAACCAAGCTATAGGAAACAGCATTCAAAAGGAGTGTTTGAGCATGTGGTGAATGAGGACCTTTATTGGTTTTCAAATGAAAAAAAAAAAAATTATCCACCAGGCAAGAGAATTGTTAGATTTGTTCAGTAAAAATAATCAAGAAAAGACTATTTAAAAAGAAGTCTGTTATTTCACACAGTATTGTTTGTGCTACACATTTTTATGTCCGAGTAGTGTCCTGTTAGCTTAGTAACATGCTAAAATCACACTTTTTTTAAATCAATATTTAGCAGAGTCACCTGTACTATTTTTCTGTGAGTTTCTGATTATGTAGACTGTAGAGAACTTATTCCATGGCCATTTGGATACTGCCTTAAAGTCACAATGAAACGTAAATTGCGGCAGAGCTTTTCTTTCATATTGTGACATACAGTACCATACAGTACATACAGTTTAATGGAAATATATGATGGAGACTTGGTTCTGTTTATAGGTTGTTGATTGGATTTTGAGATCTGGGAGTTGTACTCAAAAATTAATGCAAGCTTGCAGTCAGATGTGAAGGGTTTAGGCAGAATAAATTATTGTAGAAATATGGCATTCGTCACCAGAGAGAATTTATTCACCAGAAAATTGAATTACGACATTTTGTTGAAACATTACCAGGACAAACAATCATACAGACATAGAGGAATCTTTCACAATAAGATCACACCAAAATAGCATTTACAAAATAGACAGAGAATTTTGATTTCATGCCAATTTTAAATCCAAGGTGAATGAGGTGAGGAAAATGTTTACTATTTAAAAAAAATAAAATAATAATAATAATTCTAACAATACTAACAAGAATAAAAAAAATAGTTCAATTAATAGTTGATATTCAAGTAAAAATGTATTGTTTACTCAGTATTTGTTTTATGCAGTTTTATGCTTATTAGAGTAGCGTGTTGTTAGCTTAGCAAAAAGCCAATTTCAAACCCACAAAATACACTGAACAATTAAAGCAAACTAAAACATTTCCAATACCAACATGGTAGACAATTCAAAAGAAGTGTTATTTGTGTTATGCTGCCTTGGTAGAGAGTTCCAAATCGGTCACTTATGAGGTTTCATTGAGTGTTTCAACGTTGCCTTAGAAGGCAACTGCCTATGTAGGCAGTAGGCAACAAGGCAGCTAGAGCTGTAGTGAACTTAGCACTTGCAAGGTGTGTGTGTTTGTGTTTGTGTGTGTATGTGAATGTGAGCATGCGGTGAATGGGGACAGTGTTGGGCTAAACCTTTATTGGGCCTGTTCCATCTGTTTTGGCTCATACTCAAACCATGCAGTGCGAAGTCATGCTCGGATCTCACACATTCCTTCAGCTTTATATGCTCTATACTGTGCGCTCACTATTTCCATCTTCAGGATTGCTCTCACAGAAAAGCTTTTCCAAAAATAGAGCGCAGCTCAGAGAGCTTATCGCAAAAACACAAAATGATTATGTTCAGCCTGCTTTGCTTTTGATATTTCTTAAAGTGACAAACCACCTGTGTGTCATGCCTGCTTTCTCTAAATCTGTCTGAGCTCCCCCCATTTCCATTCTGATCTCGCTCTGTAGCCTAGCAAAAGCAAATCTTTTCTGCTACCCCCCACTCATTAGCTTCACTCTTTTTTTGCTGCTGCAATAGCCGAACAGCGCGTGATTATAACATGGTGGAATTTGATCTCTACGCTGTTAAGTCACATGCTGTGACTGTAATTATTCGTTCCTAAAGAGAGAGAGAGAGAGAGAGAGGCACAACAGAAGAACAGAGCACAAAAACATTCAGGACATATTCAGTTCTGGCCTGTGAGCACAGTGAGCATTTGGTTTCCTTCCTGGTTGAATTACAGTTGCTATCGAAATCTGGAGAGGTTTTGGGAAATGTGCCATGGAAAGATGATGTTGTTCTTCACAGGCAATGAGTTTGTTTGAGCCAGATCTGAAAAATAATGTCTTCATGAGTTTAGATTCAATGAGGCCATTTATCTGATAATGTTGTTTACATTTTTTAGCCTGCAAATGAGCACAGAGCCCTCGCATTGAATGCTTTCTTGGCTCACAGTGTGTGAGAGGCATGGTCGTAGATTTGGCCATGTGCAGTGCAAAACAACTATTGAATCTACAGTACAAGTATTGTATGTTTCTGTGCAGTATTTATATTTTATATGCCTTTATAACTTAAATGACCAGTTTCTTAGGTGCTCTTTAGAATGCGTTGTTTATTCTTGGCACATTCGTTCTGGCTTGAACGACTGCAGATCTAGTCAGCAGCATGTTTTTAGTTTATGTTTTAGAACCACAATGTTTGATTTTACAATTAAAATCAATTTATGAAAAAATTAAAAACACTTTAATTTATTTTGTACTGTACTGTGTACTTATTGTTATGTTTTAAATATATAGAAATAAAAACAATTATATGAATAAAAACAGCACACTTAAAGTTCCTTAAAGTATTTAAAGGTGCAAAAGGTGATTGTCTTAAGAAACATTTTTTGTTATGCTGGTTGAAAGTCTCTTTGCGTCCCGACAGCAATCATTAAGTTAAGTGGTCTATATGTATTTATATATTCGATGGAAGGCGTAGGACCAAGAAATGTTCGTCCAAACAAAATGTTCGGTCCAAACATTATGATAGGCTTTCTCACCTGCCTGTCAACATATGTATTTGCATACCTCAGTCTGCACACCCTGTTCGTGCAGATAGGATACGTCATCAGCACATTCATGTACGCTGTGCAGACAGAGCGACAATGGCAGGCAAACATCAAAAACCTGGCCTTCCTTCCTTCCTTGGTATTGTAGTACTGTTACTAACAGTACTGTTAAGTTTTCTCACCGGTGATTGACACATAATCTATTACCAGAATGTTGCCTCTGGTCATCTGGTCTGTCCGCGTCCATGTGTTCAGGAGGCGTAGTTTTGGATGGCAATTTGCAGGGAGGGTGGGACGTAAGCTTTCAGTGCTATCAGGCTAAAGTTAGCATTTTCCAAGATCTCCTACATTTTATATAAATACATGCAAAATACAGTGGGTATAGAAAAGAATCACTCCTCTTTAAAATAATCACATTTTGTTGATTTGCAGCCTGAAATGAAGAAGTGAAAGATATAACACCAACATGTCAGAAAAAAAAAAAAAAAAATTATAAATCACTGAGTTGGAAAAAGGAACACCCCTCCTAAAAATGACTTGTAAACTCAATCAGGTGTAGCTAATCACCTTCTCAATGGCACACAAAGCCGTTTGACTTTCAACTGTGATCAGCTGTGGTCATTTTAATTAGCAGTAGTGCAGCTGAAGCAAACAAAAATGGGTGGCAAGGCACTGTCAAAAGATCTCCGGAATAAAGTTGTGGACAGGCACAAGTCAGGAGATGGATACAAAAAAATAAATAAATTCAAAGGCTTTATCAATGCCTAGAAGCACAGTGAAGTCTATTATCAAGAAGTGGAAGGCATTTGGTACAACACAAACCCTCTCTGGATCAGGACGTCACTCTAAACTGGATGAAAGAGTCAGGAGGAAACTGGACAGAAAGGCTACCAACTCTGAAGCAGTTGCAGAAATTTATGACAAAGAGTGGTCATCGTGCGCATGTGACAACAATATCACAAATTCTCCACAAATGTGGTTTGAAAAAGCCAGTCCTCAAGAAAGGCCACATGCAGTTACAACTGAGCTTTGCCAAAACGCACCTTGAAGATTCCAAGGCAGATGAGACTAAAATAGAATTATTTGGCCTCCAAACAATACGTCTAGCCTCCAACACAATTCAGCTCACTATCCAAATAACACCATTCCTACAGTAAAGTATGGAGGTCGTAATATCCTGTTATGGGGTGTTTCTCTGCAGCAGGGACTGGAGCACTTATCAGGATAGAAGGAAAAATGGATGGGACAAAATACCATCAAATTCTTTAGGAAAATCTGCTTTCTTTCTAACATGACAATGACCCAAAGCACACAGCAAAACTGACCACACATTGGTTGAAGGAGAAAGAGGTGAATGTCCTTGCATGGCCTATAGTCAGAGCCCAGACTTAAACCCCATTGCAAATCTGTGGAATGAATGGAAGTGTCATGTTTCTGTTATGTTCTGTTTTGGTTTATATTTCCCTATGCTTCTGTCTCCTGATTTGGTTCCTCATAAGCTTCCATGGTTTTTGATAAATTAGCTCCACACCTGTTTCAGTTTTTCCTTATTACGTTTCTAGTATTTAAGTCCTGTGTTCTCCTTTGTCTGCTATTATTTGTGTCTACGTGTTATGCTACCCCAGCTCCTGGATTCCTTGTGGTCTCTCTGTGGATTATAATTAAAGACTGTTTATTATATTTCTCCTGCATTGTTCACCTTGTTTAGCACAGTAGCGAATAGCGGACCCTCATTGTGAGTAATTTTGGCGGCATTTTTCTTTCTTTATGGTTTTGTTTCTTTCTCTCCACTCCCGGAATGGATTTACCAGCTGTCCAACTCCTGTGCCTGCAGCAATGAGACCGTTCCTTTGAGAATCATACCCGAGACTTTTTAGATCTGGCATGCTTTACACACTTTTCCGACAGTTCGCTCTCGATCTTTTATATTATCAGCCTGACCGAGCAGTGTAGGGCATGCTTCCTAGCGAACGGTCCTAAAGGAAAATAGACTGTTTTTCTCCATTTGCCCCGCTGAGGAGGATATCTCTAGCCCCACTCCAGAACCGGAGACCAGCCAGAAATCACCACGCTGCTGCACGGAGAACTCGCCAGAGCCCACCGCAGCCACAGAGCCCGAGCCCGCCACGATAAAAGAGCCAGCGTTGAAAAGAGCGACAGAGCCTAATATCAACACGGAACCTGAGCACGAAAATACAACTGAGGTGTGTTAGCCGACAACACTGTGTATCGACGTGGGAGTCTTCATAGGGATCGAGGGCTTGGAGGGAAGCCCCGGCCACACTCCCGACACTGAGGGTGAGCTGCGACTGGCCTCTGGGAGCTATTATAAGAAACTTTTATGGTTTTGTTTCTTTCTCTCCACTCCCGGAATGGATTTACCAGCTGTCCAACTCCAGTGCCTGCAGCAATGAGACCGTTCCTTTGAGAATCATACCCGAGACTTTTTAGATCTGGCGTGCTTTACACACTTTTCCGACAGTTCGCTCTCGATCTTTTATATTATCAGCCTGACCGAGCAGTGTAGGGCATGCTTCCTAGCGAATGGTCCTAAAGGAAAATAGACTGTTTTTCTCCATTTGCCCCGCTGAGGAGGATATCTCTAGCCCCACTCCAGAACCGGAGACCAGCCAGAAATCACCTCGCTGCTGCACGGAGAACTCGCCAGAGCCAACCGCAGCCACAGAGCCCGAGCCCGCCACGATAAAAGAGCCAGCGTTGAAAAGAGCGACAGAGCCTAATATCAACACGGAACCTGAGCACGAAAATACAACTGAGGTGTGTTAGCCGACAACACTGTGTATCGACGTGGGAGTCTTCATAGGGATCGAAAGCTTGGAGGGAAGCCCTGCCCACACTCCCGACACTGATGATGAGCTCCAACTGGCCTCTGGGAGCTATTATTAGGAACTTTTGAACATTTTTGAGGACAATTTGATTGACTGGATTAGAGAGGTTGTTCCCAGTTCCCCTGAGCCTCTATTGTCTCCTGAGTCTCCGCTGGTTCCGTCCAGCTCTCCTGTGTTTCCTGAGCTTTCTGTGACTCTTAAGCTCCCACCCAGCCTCCCTTTCCCACCTCCTCTAATGCCAGCCAGTTCCTCAGTCCTATCTCCGCTGGTTCCTGCCAGTCCCTCAGCTCACCCTCAGCAAGCACCATCTAAGCACTCTGATCCGCCTTGGGACTTCCAGTCTCCAGCTCCACCTACTGTAGGCGTGAGGATCCCCAGTCTCCAAGTCCTGGACTCCACCTCGGTCCTTCAACCCATTGGCTCTGCCTTGGCTCCTGGCTCCCTCGTCTCCAGCATGGTCCATCATCCCACTGGCTCCACCGGGCTCCCTCGTCCCTCCAGCTCCACTTTATATTATAAAGTGGCAATGCTATCAGGGATGTGTTGTTTTCTACAAGACTTCCTGAGTAATGAAACAAATAAGACAATTTATCTACTCCCTTCTCTCATTCTCTACGTCCCACTCCAGAAACCGCTGATGAAACCCTGTATTAAATGATTGTCGCAGTGACAGCTGTCATATGTGACACACAGCAGAGCATGAAGGACAATTAATGATTTACCATCCCACTCCACATCCCACACTCATCAGCTAGAGGAATGTGAATGAGAGACAGAGTGTTGGAGACATGCTGACACTCAAATAAAGAGTGCGAGAGTCAGATAGATTATAGAGGATATTAAGAGTAAGAGACGCTTAAAATGTAGGCCCGAAGTTTGGCGTCCGTCCTTTGGACCACAGCATTTTCAATAAACATTCAGCCAGCTGCAATAATATTCATAGAAATAAACACTTGCACACACCGACAAACAGGCACTTCTAAATGCGATCAAATGATTTTGAGAAGTTACACGTTTACTGGCTTGCACTGATAAGGAATCATCTATACAATCCTAGTCAATAACCTGTAGTCATGGATGACAACATGAATCACTATCTTATCAGATTGTACAGTCATGGTGCAGGTTGATTTTCGGGTCTCTGTCCCTCTGTGCAGAAACAGTGGAGACCAGAGGAGAGCCCTCACATGCAGATTCTCTAAACGGAAGGCATTCATGAGGTGTACAGACAGACAGACAATAAGAAATCGAGAGCGGGAGACCAAGGGAGAAATATGCAGAGTCTTAAGAAAACTAATCTTAGTAGCAGAGGGTGCTGTTAGTGGGGTTGTGTGTGCTGGGGGGTATTTCCTTACCCCCTCTGCTTGTTTTCAGTGGGCCAGTCTCAACACTGGTGTCTGCAGGCAGGCCTGTTGGCCTTTATTTTTCCAAAGCTGGAGCCACCGAGCTGTACAGCCTGTACAGACTTTGTGTTATTACAGAGCAGAGGCAGGAGGGGTGTTCAGCGCTGAAGCAGCACAATCCAACATCCAACCCACACTCTAATCATCTCTTACCACCCAGTGAGAAGGAAAGATAGACCGAAAAAGAGAAAGAGGGATGGACAGATGCAGGCCCATTGCAAAAATTCACGGGTCAACATTTTTCTTCCCCAGGCCCAATGAGGAGTCACAAGGGTCAAGGTTACTAGTTGGATGGATGAATGGATGGTGGAAAGTTGTAAATGGTCAGTGAAGATTCTGTATGGATGAATGGGCTGATCTTGGTAAAGCAGGTGTCATGAGGCTGCTAATGCCTGACCACCCAAAGTGCATTTTCCACATTATTCTGCAGTGTTAAGAGAGTTCCTCTAATATTCATTGGTGGAAAATGGTCTGGGCTATTTTTTTTTGTTTGTTTGTTTGTTTGTTTTTTACATTTTGTATGCATAAAATAGAGCAAATCTTACTATAAGTCACTGAGACCATTGTATTAAGTCTCTACTGTAATTTTTTGTTCTAAATGTAGAAATCTTGTGCACACCTTATTTGCTGTCTTCCTGGTGTTTATCTTGTTCTATTATTAACTAATTTATTTTTGTCTGTTTTGAATGTACTGTGACCCTAAAGAGGACACATCCAATCAGTAGAATGTCATTTGTAGCTGGTAAAAAAAAAAAAAAAAAAAAAAAAATAATAATAATAAATAAATTGCATAAGTTAATGATATTTTTGATGTGCATTATATTTTAGTTAGATTACCTTTGCGACGTCAGGAAGTGTTTTTAAGTGCGACGCGCTTTCCAAGTGCCCATAAATGACAACAATGACCGGTTCAAAAGCGCGCGCAAGATTCCCTGTTTTTCACCCATCTCTTCTGTTGAAGGATTTCATTAAGGATGCGCGCGGTCCCTTAAGACCAAGACCGGTGACTACATAATTCATACGGGGGGAGTGACTTAGTGCCCGTGCTTTTCCTGCCTGTATAAAACCTGAAGTTCCACTTAAACTCACTTACAGATGGAGAGACCCAGCCGCTTAGTTTACAGTCTAGTCAAACCGACGTGACAGCAGCACAGCCGAAGCGCCGCTACTTTCCCAAGGCATATGTTGAGAGCCCAGGCTTTAGTGTAATCATATATTCAGGTGAGGTGATCTGACGCACCGTTTTTTCCACGCATCTTTGAGTGTGCGCGCGTTCAGCCCTTCGGCTCCATGACGGGACTGTGTGCGCTCTGCCTGACCGCGCTGCTCGCAGCATTCGCCCGGCTGGCTGAAAGCGTCAGCCCTGTGGTCCGCTGCGAGCCATGTGACGACGGGGCGATGGTGCTGTGTAAACCGCTGCCCCGGGACTGCGCCGAGCCGGTAAAGGAACCGGGCTGCGGGTGCTGCATGACTTGCCCGCTGACCGAGGGCCAGGCGTGCGGAGTGTATACAGGGCGCTGCGGTAACGGGCTGAGCTGTCAACATCGCCCCGGGGAGAGCAAACCTCTGCAGGCTCTGCTGGAGGGTCGGGGCGTGTGTGCGAAGGCATCGGACAAAAAGCACAGCGGCAATCCATCGCACGGACACGGTAAGCGCGCACGGTTTGTCTGTTAATAATGTACAGCCTTCATTTCACCACTCAGCGTGAGCGTCTGTTAGTGTGCTGTGTGTACGGGCAGTGTGCTGTTTATTCAAAGACTTTAAGGGGGATAGCCACCCAAACGCCAAAGACTGTTTAAACAAAACTTTTTGTCATATACTTGCGATTTTATACATGTTTAATAAATTACAAATAATGACCGCAATTACGTTACATAGATGTAGGGTCTGACACACACTCAAGCAGCCTACTGTTGCTATGGTTACGTCTGAATGCGAAGGAGATTTATTCAGATGTGCATTTTTGACTAACCTGTAATCTAACTTTTTTTGGTTACTGAAACGTTGAAAACATTTATACATACAGGTAAGCATATAAAAAAGCAATTAAAATGCTCTTTTAGTCAGGCTAGTGTATTGGATCAACATGATAAAGACCAGCTTAGCTAGGCTGGGATATTTTTTTCAGCAGCAAAGCCTTAATTAGTGGGGTCAGACACCCAAACCCCCCATAATTTACAGCCTGTGTATGTGTGGTGTCTTAAACATCCCAACAAGCACTATCCACACTGTTGGGCGTATGGCCTCTGTGCTCAGTTGTGTATCAGTATGAGTTTACTCTGCTGTGCATAACATGGTTAATATGTTCACAGGTTAATAATGCTGCTGCGCTCATGGCCAGTCTTTCTCTCTCTGTAGGGAGCTGGGGAGCTTTTTCATTGACATTTCATTAGATGCAGCACATACTCACAGCTTCACTGCACTCATGCCACTATATTCCATTCTATTTAGAATAGTTATTCTTTAGACATTAGCATCTCCAAACAGACTTCATTGGTTTATAGCTGTTCTAAAAATCATATGTACTATTGAGAATGCAATATGCACAAGGTTTTAGGGTTGTAGGTTACTCCAGACAAACAAGATCAGCTACCCATGTTTACATCCTGATATGTATTTTCTACATTACAACATGTTCTGCTTGTGTTTTTATCACATTGCGCTGGTAATGCATCCCAACAGGTTATTTTCTGCCTGATGAGATATTGTATTTTTAAACATGACTACTGGTAGGTCATCCTGAGCAGGTAGGTCAGAGATTCTGAACACCGGGATGACGCATCGACCTCCGGTAAGAGGCAGTCGTCATGAAGTCCAGCCACCATGAGACAGCCCCACACTACCACCGTTGTTCTTGAGGTTCAGCGCTACAGCAGCCTCTCTATGCCGTTTTATGTGTGTGGTGTGTATGTGTGTGTGTGAGAGAGAGCCAGAGATGAAGAGAGAAACAGCTCTGTGTATCTGTGTGTGTGCACTAAAATTTGGCTTCACCAACCCAATCGTTAAGAGTGCCACATTCATTTATATATAGTTCCTGCAGAAAAGCAGAGATAACCGTTTTGTGAATGATGCTCTCTAGCTATTTACTGGCTCAAGAACTCCAAGCTCTCCATTGAGAGTGTCAAGAAACAAGTGAAACGAAAATGCTTGGCCTTGGCCATTTCCAAGTGAGCGAGCTGAGAATAGATCTAGCACCACCTGTGCCAAAGATTTTATTGTGCATCTCTTAATACGCATTTATTAGCTTGCACCTAGCCAACACATTCATCCAAGTAAATTCCTTGAGAGAGGAAAGGCTGCGGATCCACACAGCCAAAATAAGTGGTGTTCTTGGTCATAACTGACGTCAAGCTACCCGACTGAATTTGTTTTTACCCTCTCTAGTTATTTGACAGAGCCGCAGTGGTGTGTTGAAGCAATCAACCATGACATTGTCACACACACAAAGGCTATTGTTAGGACCCAGAGTCACTTTTAAAAAGCAGTTTGGGGGCGCCAACTGTTTTACAGTAGTGCCTTACCTCATGTTTTCTCCCTCTGCTGCCCTTTCATTTGAGCCCATGCTGCTTTTCAGTGCTCCTTTCCCATCATACCACACTTTATGGTAATTACACACTCTGGCCAACCAGAGAGCAGGGCTCTATTGGCATGGTGTGCGTGGCTCCGCCCCATGGCCCTGCCACACATGAATTATGATATTTTTGCAGGGCTTGATTGGTCTGGTACCAGTGTGGCCCAGCGTGATTCTGGGTGGGAATGGTGGCGTAGCAAGAGCAATGAAAGATCATGAGGTTATGAGTTATGACGTTGTTTGTACGTATGCAGTTATATACTTAATTGTGCAGAGGTGGATTCGCGCTTGTCCCGCGCCTCGGTAGTGAAATTCACCTGCCGTGTGCCCAGTCACTCATTTTTGCTTTTGAGAAGATTCACATTCTGCCCGTTTTGCCAAAATGCTAAATTGTTTGCTCATTTGGGATTGAACAAATACATGAGTTTGAGTAACTCAAAACGGGCCACTGGGTGCAGGAACAAGTCCTAAAAAGTTCTAAAAGTTTACACTGGGATTAAATATTGATGTTTTTCAAGTTCCTGAATTAGATTGGCATCCATTCTCTTCCTCTGTCCTGGATTTGTTTATGTGAGAGGTACGCTGGGTCATGCAATGGAAGCAGGCTGCAACATGTTGCACATGTTGTTAACCGTCATTATATATTATATGCGGTCATTACAATTACTTATCTTGTTCGAGTTGTTATGTTGCAGAAGTTGCTGTTGTTGTTGTTGTTGATGTTATGTCATAGTCAATGAAGGCATAGTTTACTTCTGGTTTGGAGAGCAGCTTCCATGGTTACAGAGGAGTGTTTGGTGTGCCACAAGTGCGCACTTACTCACATACACTCACATGGAAAATCTGTTTTCACTTAACTCTTCCACTCTGCTGAACTCTGTCCACTATCTCTACAGTTCTTCACAATATTCAGATCTTTCTGACTTGTGCACCTTCATCTATCTCTCGATGCCAGTCCTGTCCCACCACCCTCTCTCCCAGTCTTTCTCTCTCACTTTCCATATTTAATGGCCCATTTTGTTTGTCTTTCTTTCTAAATATCTCTTTCTTTTCTGCTCCAGCTGTTTATTAGTCTCTCATTCCTGCGACAGCTCTGCTTTGTTTTGTACGGCTGAGTAGAGACTGAATATTTATTCAACAGACAAGAGCTGTAAAACCCCAAGAGGACAGCATGTTTAAACAATGCCATAATTCATCTTCGCCCAGCGTTCTCTAGGCATTTGTTGAAGCTGACAAATGCACTTCTCGCTGGACCCGTTACTGGTCAACTACTTATGCTTGCATTTGAGAAATTACCATGCAGTTAGTAAAAACAGAAATAAGAGTGCAGTTTGGGACGTCATGTCTCAAGTGCTTACATTTTGTCCACTATAAATGACTGCTCAAAGACACATTTAAAAGAGTGATGAAGAATCAGTGTCGGCGACAAGCTCTCTACATTTAGCTTATTGGCAGAGGTTTTCTTATGAAAGTGACATACAAGAGCAAATATTTTGTCTGGGAAAATGAAAGGGAATTTGCATCAACATCTACTTACTGTATCCTTGCTCAAAACATTTCCTAACCCCATGGTACCTAGAAGTATGTCCAAGCTGCTCTTTTCCATAAAAGGACTGGTTGGTTAATGGACATGGTCATGCTTTAAAAGGGGACCATACAAGTAGTCTATATGACTTAAGACCATGACTACACTGGACGTGAGCAGTGCAACGCGACAAAATACTATAGAACCCATTATAATCAGTGATGCTGTCTGCACTGGATGTGGCGCGACATGACACATCCCCGTCAGTAAACTGCTGCCTTGTTCAATTTATGACATACTGACACGAAATTCAAATGATTTGCAATGGTCGCTTTATTGCATCCAGTGTAGACAGACTTCAACTGCTGCAACTGCTGCGTGTTAGTGCATAAAAAAGGCATACAAATGTTTTCTGGGAGGAGCAGAACTACTTCTAACTTTTTTTAAAGCGAATAGAACCACTATTTGCTTTAAAAAAAAGCTTTCAAATCCTCTTCATGTTTCTGCACATTCCACCTTTGCACCTTCGTGATACTGTAAATATGAGAACCAATGGAAATTGTATCAGTGTGCTATGTTTTCTACTGTACGCAAGCGAAGAAGTTCTTGCATATACTGTCTGAACATCTCAAAACATCACACAAAGTGTAATCACATTTTTTAATTGTCACTGCCGAAAGGAACACAGAGCCGTGGATAATCAAAATCGTCTTTAATAAATCCAAAACATAGGGTAAATCCACACAGGGAACTGGAGAAGACACACGAACACAATATAGTAGACCCGACAAAGAAACATGAGGCAGACTACACATTATATACTAGATTTGACGATGGATAGACAGGTGTGGGGAATAAACTAATAATCAAACTACATGAGGACAGGAACATGACCAAATAAGGACAAACATGAAACAGAAACAAGGGCAAAACACACACAGACAACCCAGAAATCCTGACATAAATTTGATAGTCATTGGTAACCATCCACTTTCATTGTATGGAAAAGAACTCTTATAATGAGTCTCGTAGTTAAACGTAAATAATAATTAAGTGAAATAGGGATGTTGATACAAATGCACTAATGATACATCTGAATGTTATTTAGTAGGATAAGTATAGGGTTCACATATTGAGGAATGGCATGGGATGAGAGGAAAGGACATTTAAACCACAGTGAAACCACATTTGCATTGAAAAGCTGGAAGAGAATTAGCATTTTCTAGCCATGGGTTCCCTCTGGAATTTCCAATGGTTTTTTAGAATAGTGGTTGTTCGATTTATGAGTGAAATAAGGCCTGTGGTAAACATTTTTTTGGTTAAAAATTACACAGTCATAGCTCAGAACTGAATTTGGAAGCTTCTGAGTTTTTAAAAAAAAAAAAATGTTGCTAAATAAGGACTACAATTACCACAGGGTTGACGAATCGGACAGCCATTGTAGTCTTTATGTAGCAACTTACATTTTAAATAAACACAACAACTGCGCAATTCTGGTTTTAGGTATGACTCACTACTTTTCAAGTAGTGTTAGCCACATTAAACCTTACTCATAAATCGAAAACCCCAACCCATGAGAAATTCCCAAGGGAACTGATAGCGAATTAGCCATCTGGAATTGCCTACAAATTGACGTCATCATTGAACTACTGTATGTCATTAGATGTTTAGGTTTATGCAATTCCAGGGCTGTCCAATCCTGCTTCTGGAAGGCCGCTATCCTGCAGAGTTTAGACCAATCCTCATTAAACACATCTAAACCAGTTAATCAAGGTCTTCAGGATTGCTAGACATTTCTTCATGTTGGGGCAGGACTGAGCTAAAGTTGTACAAATGCTGCTTTTGTTAATTGTCAGATTGTACTTGTTTATTAATACACTTCTCTTTTGATTCAGATAACCCTGAGGAGGAAGGAGAGGAACATATCTCCAATGATACCAGGGCAACAGGTGCGGGGGGAGCTGAGACAGTCCAGGACACAACAATTGTTTCCGGGGACACACAGGGAGGGCCGAGGATGGCAATAGAGACCATAGATCCTATGCGGCACATCAAAGAAGAGATAATCAAAAAAGAACAAACCAGGAAAGGGCAGACCTTTAAAGGGGAACCAGTTTCCAGTGGGGTTCATACAGATATTCACAACTTCAGTCTGGAGTCAAAGAGAGAAACTGAATATGTAAGCACTCACTGTTCTTCCAACAACATGCATTTTTAAGACAAAGCATGTATTGGAGTGGAGTACATTCTATTCCCAATCTCCTTGTTTGTGTCTCCAGTCTCCTGACATGTTTGTAAGTAGGATATTTCCTGTAATTCTGCATTCTCTGTGTGTTTGTACAGGGCCCGTGTCGTCGGGAGATGGAGAGTGTTATGAAGATTTTAAAGATCTCAAATGTGCTGAACCCAAGAGGCTTCCACATTCCAAACTGTGACCAAAAGGGTTTCTACAAGAAAAAACAGGTAATTACCTTTTACCCAAGTGCCTTGACTTGCCTTGCCTTGATCTTTTGCAAATGCTTTGTATTTATAGTCACTTACTTTGCACCAATTACAGGGCCTATCCCCCATTTGGCTAAGTACCTTGCTCAAGGGGGAAACAGGGATCCTATTTTTAGGCCATCCTTACCTAGGATCAAACCTGTAACGTGTAATCAGTCCAGTTTCTCAAACTATTATTCTACCACCATCCATGAATGAAGACGATAAGTTAACTGTCATGGCAACTGTCACAACAGTATTGGAAACTGGGTGGGGGCCTATTTATATGTACATGCTGGTTCTTGAAAGTATCTGTTGTTTCCTCAATTGACAGGGTGCATGACTGAGTCTGAACAAGGTAGTTGGTGGGGGCAAATGCAATTCTCGGAAATGTGTGAGTCACCCGCAAACCCCTATTAAGAACATGAGTCAAAGGGCCTTGTCTGAATGGCCCTAATGAGTTTGGGTGAATTTGGGGATTATTTGTTGTTGTTTTTTTCAAAATGGAAAACCACTCTGACAGATACCACAGTGACCCCAAAGGCCAAATGACAACACCGTGGTTACTGTGAAAAGTAGAGATAGAGATGGAAAGGTTTCAAAAAGAGGATGAGATTTAAAATCAGTGTGAAACACATGTTGCTTAGGAGCTGCTTCATGCTGAATCTACAGAGTATGAAGACTACCTTTGTGCACTGGAGCGCACTGATATGCGCATGTATACCCGCACACATGCTTAATAGCATGTGGTTCTACTGAACCCATTGAAGGGACCCTGGGTTTTTGGAGAAAACAGGCTGTGCTCTAGGGCTAAGATCTTAGAATGAAGAGAAAGTGATAAGTTAAGGTCTCAAGGTCTCAGGTCTCAGCAAACCCTTAAGGGGAGAGACAAGGATTTTGCAGATGGTTTGCATGAGTGCCTAAGAGAGGTTCATAGTGGCACCTGTAACAAATAAAGTTTTGGCGACCATTCTTGTGCTTTGTCAGTAAGTGTAAGTGCAAATCTGGCTTTACCATTTTCCAATCCTGTTCCTCCCCTTTGTACTCTGCTGTATGTGACTATCCCATGGCCATTTAAAATCTATGTTTAAAAAGAAAGGACAGTGACAGGTTAACAAATCAACTAATCAATCTCTAGAAGTTGGTTTTACAGTGACAGCAGGAGACATAACAAACCAGCAAAATACAAACTGTATACTTGAGTGCAAACAACATAATAAATTCAAGCCATGCCACATCCTCTCCTGTATCTGGCTTGCACAAATATATCCTAGTTTGTTTTGTAAGATCAAACCCCTGTGCTTGAATCTCTGGTAATAGTAGAAGAACATCTGTATGAAAGGCTGTGTCCATACATGAGAGTGTGCTTGATGAAGATCAAGCTGATCAGATTCCCTTCATATTGACTCCAACTGAAATTCCTTTGCTTCCATCGTGGTGAGCTGAAGCCTGAATCTTGGTCGACCCTGAGATTGCAGTCATTCATTTTTATTTTGGCATTAAAAATAAACTTGCACAAACTCCTGTGCATACATACTCACACAAGTGAACTGTAGATGTCCTGGATGCCTGGGGGTCCCTACACTCCCCGGAATAAGATCTGTAATGGGAGCGTTTGTATATATATGTGGGGGTATGTGTGTCTGAAGGCCATTCCTGGGGATAGCAGAGTCCAATCCATGCTAATTTTAGCCTTGATTATATGAATTGGCTCAGTGTGTTAGGCCCCAGTGCCGCCAATCCCCCCTCCACCCTTCCCAATCCAGACGCATCTCACCCAGGTTACTGTACTTCTGTGCTAAGCTGGAGCATTGCTTGGCCCTCTGATCCACTGGTTTCCCTAGCTCTCCCAGGGCCAGGCAGTCCACTTAAGCTCTCATGCTGAATAGGATCTTAGTGATGCGGAGTGAGAGACTAGAACAGAATGCCAGGAATTGCTGGGAATGATCCAGGGTGCACATGCTATCACTCAAACACCAATACACAGATATGGTCAACCATGCACAAAACACATACAGTACACGTATTTCATACTACACTTCGCAAAGACACAGGCTTTTCCAAGATATCAGTTCCCTCTGATTTTGACTTGGAGGCTCTGTTGATATATATTCATACTTGTTATTTGTCTAGTGTCTGTGCTTGCAGTTGCACCAAAATGACTATATAATGATCATGTACTCCAGGGGCAGCATCTATCCCAAACGACACACTACCTAACAGACACAAACACACATGCACACACTGCTCGTAGTCTGGCAAAGAAAGCAACCACCGGTCTAATTCACATGCAGTTGTTGCATTCACATATTGTGTATGTGTGTGTGTTTGTGTGTTTTATGAGTCTGTGTTTACCCTTTGGCTGCTTTTAATGCCCTTCCGCCTTCCTGCTGCCCATAAGGGCATCATTATGGGCCAACGTTGACTGAGACTTGCTTTGTGACACACTCACACACACACACATATACATACATATAAAAAAAAAAAAAAAACAATACAAACTTTTTCAATCAAAAAGACAAAAAAAAACAATCACACACACAGAAAACAAAAACAAAAACACACACACAGACATACAGAACAGTTAAAAAAACATATACACACAGTTTCTCCTTCTCTTACACAGACATTCACATTCACACGGGTCTATTGTGTTGCAAACTCCAGAAATAGCACACTGACAGGGGTGTGCCCCGCACCCTACATATACCTCTCTGTCTTTCTCTGATACAAACACATACATGCGTAGACATGCAGTAATCAATCATTAATCATGCCATGTGTTTTGAGGGTATGTACAGTATTGTAATGTGTGATGTACTTGACTCTCTGGTCGTATGGGATGCCAGTTAGAGTATTACAACATGTCTTAACTAGACATTCACTATGTTGTTATGTGGAGCAAGATTTGGGACTAATGAGATTTCACTCAGGGGCAGCAAATAAATAGAAGTTGCACATTCAACCAATTGTCTTGTTGCTCATTGCGTCTGATGCAACAAAAACTTTGATTTACATGAAAGATATCACATTTATTGCCTGGTTAGCTCACTGCAGTACAATGAAATACTTTGCTTTAGTCATTATTAGTCCCTCTTACATCAAACAGAAAGCATCCTGTGTGCCTGTACAGTTTGAATGGAACATTCCCATAATACATAGCAGCTCAGCAATAAGTAGTTTCTTGCAGGGCTTAATTTGTGCCGGAACAAGCAGGATCCGGATCCACCTCCACTGGAATTGGATCCAGCACCTATTTTAGTGGGTCCCCCACCTCATATGCCCCTGGAAGAAATTGATGCAATGACCATATGTTTGATGAATATGCAAGTATAATGTTAACGTAGTCAATAACTTGCAACATTTTAAAAAGTACAAAAGGTAACTGTAATGCATTAATTATAAGGAAAGGCACTTTTATATCTAATATACATTTATAAGCGAGGATAGTGACACACATTTTTTATTTATTTATTTATTTCATACCATTTATTTATTCCATTTATTTATAAATTAAGCACTGGCTTCCTGTATACTCATTCTTTCTCTTTCATTCAGACTCAGACAAACTCATAACCAAACAAATAAAAAGTCTAGTGATATGTTACTTATTTAGGCAAATAGAAATATTTGTTATAGCAAAAACATCGAGTGGGTGCAGAGACAATTGCATTTGAAAGAATGAGTGTAACATTTGAAGCAGCCCATTGTAGAGGCCAGGTTTCATTCCTAGACTGCCTTGTTCTGCTCGAGGTATTTTAATTTGGTACTCTTTCAATAAAACTGCTTTTGATCTCTCTCTCTCTCTCTCTCTCTCTCTCTCTCTCTCTCTCTCTCTCTCTCTCTCTCTCTCTCTCTCTCTCTCTCTCTCTCTCTCTCTCTCTCTCTCTCTCTCTCTCTGAGTCATCCACTCCTTATTCGCACAATGTCTGTTTATCTTTCTTTCTTTCTTTCTTTCTTGTTTGTTACCTCCTTCTTTTCCCTTGTGTCTGAAGGAATAGATTTCCATTAATGAATATACCACCCTAGGGTGTGTGTGTGTGGGTGGGTGGGTGTGCATGTTTGTTTGTGTGTATATGTGTGTGTTTGTGTTGCCTGTGTAGTATAATAAGCTCCAGATGACTTTGAGTTGATGCCAGTTTCCTAAAATAGTCCTAGAAGCTCTTTAACAGTCCATGGCAAATATTTTAGCTTGGTCAAATTTCAAAAAATCACTTTTAACTGTTTTTATGAACACATAATCACAATTTCATCAGCAGCAGGCTGACAGAGACATTTAAGCCTCTCATAAAAGCAAAACTGGGTTGAGTGTGTTTGTGGATTTTTGTGGATTTTGATATTCACAAGTTGTCAAAACTTGCATGTAAACAATCAGCAAAGGCAAACAAAGGAAGTACACACTGCAGATAATTTTACAGTACTGTATGTGTGTACACCTCTGTACACACTGTGTCCATTAAATTCCCCTGAACCATATAAGATAGATTGTTTGATTCACTGATTTTTCTGTTTCTCATAAACACATAAACACACTCACTGTGAATCGCAGGCATGCATTCTTCCAACTTAGATGTGATGTTTGACTAGCACATGTCTCCAACTCACTGCCAAAGGAGAGAAAGACGAGCATGAGAGAAATAACTACACTCAATCATGAGATAGGCCTAAGCATATATTGCTATTCATCATGACATTAATTCTTAGTTATTGTGATGGTAAAACATTTAAAGTTATAGACTATTCATTTTTTAAAGATACTTTTAGATAACTATTTAAAATTAATACAATCAGGCTGCTTGAGGGATCCATATCAGATAGCAAATACACAGAAGTGCTAATCACAACTAAGAATATCTTGTTGTAGCTAATTAAAAGAGCTTTTCTTAACTATTTATTACTAGTGCTAAACTAGTAGACTAAAGCCCAAAGCATACTTTTTTTTTTTTTTGATGCAAACGCTTAGCATATGCGTATTTCATCCTTGTCCAGTGTTTGCGCTATTTCTTTCCAGAAGTTATGAGCAATAAAAATGTCTTTAAACTTGTTTAAAATGAATTCTCTCACACAAGTGCGTGCTCAGTTGTCTGTTGTCGTTGATGTTTCCAGTAGTTTGTTTCTGATGCTATTGTTTTTCCGTCTCTTGTTCTGTTGTTCTAATTAAGAAAATTCGAGTACTATACTGATGATGAAATGTATGTACATGTTAGTGTACACCCATTACACCCTAGTGTACACGTAAAAATGTGGTAAAAAAAATGGTAGCTTGTTAACCAAAAGCTAACTGAAAACAAAGCTTCTGTAATGTAATGTGACATGTGAGGTCATTTATCTCCATTACGAATAAATACACAGTAAATCGATCTTCTTTTCTATAATTTCAGGCAAATTGTGAATTTATCAGCACATGATACTGTAAATGGCAACATATCATAATCAGTGCACCTTAATATTAAGTTACAAATTACAAAAGAGAAAGTATTATTGTGTATACTGTATGTATATATTAATATTTCAACAGATTTCACTTGCTCTGTCCCTCTATTCCTTACATACTTCCCCTTGAATCCCCTCTGGCATTTCTTTACCCCAATCTCTCTCCCTCTTTCGCTCTCTGGCTCTAGTATTCCTGTTACTCTCTCTCACCTAAGTGTGATGAGATGAGAAATATGTGTTTATGCCACTGTCTCTTCCATTTGGAGCATGTTGTCTGTTTTGCATATACCTGTCCAAATATCATATGGTTATGCATTTCTCTTCCTGTCTCACCCACTCTTCCCACAGTGCAGTCCATCTAAAGGGCGCAGAAGAGGTTACTGCTGGTGCGTGGACAAGTATGGACAACCCATACCCGGCTATGATGGAAAGGAGAAAGTCCACTGTATTAACATGGAGACAAAGTGAAGGGGAGGGAGAGGCAGAGCGGTGGAAACATGGAGACAGAGAGGGATATCTCCCCTGAAGAACCACATGAATACAAATTCAAAAGTGCTGTCCCAAAGCTGACCTCCCACTTGTATGCTGAGGCATGGACTCACGTGACCAGCAACTCACTTTACACTTCAGGAGAGTGGGGAGAATGAGAAGAGGTGTCGTGAATGAGAGAGTGTCGTGTCTTCAGTTTTGGAGTGTATCCTGAGAGGGAAGTGTGAACATAGTCAAAAGTACAAGCAAATTTTAACTCCGTAACGGCATGCTAAGTCTGAGCATATGTACTCTTGTGTACGTGAGGGACGTTGTGTACTTGTTCTGTCTCTCTATTCTGCTGCAGCGTGTATTGCTCTCTGCCAGCAGCTCTCTCTTAGTCCCACTTCCTGTTTCTGCCCTCCTGGTGTAGGGTCGTTTAAACTGGGCATGCTCAGTGGCACTAGGTGGCTCTAGCCATAGACTCCATCTGAAGCACAAGCACTTCATGCACTTTGGCCCCTCCTGAACACGTACTCCAGCCTGTTACTACAGCCAACAGATAAATAAAACTATTCGTCCAATTGTAAACGATTCTATACCAGGACATACTTAGATGAACACCCTTTTTTTTTTTTTTTAAATAAATGAATATCGTATATTGGACACAGAGCTGTTAGCTTGTGTCATCAGGACAGCACTGATATGCTCCACGTGGGCATTATCTCACATTCAAAACATCATGAAGCACTTTGAATATAAGAGTGTTGCTTCAGTCGCTCACTATCATTGTCTATCACATTTCTAAACGTTTGCTCAAAGCATGTATCTTGCGCGACGTCTTGTTTATGGGTTTGAATGTAACCGTAACGCTACAGTGCCCTGAATTACTGCTGCGAAATCAGCGTAGCTATGGCAGTTTGTGAAATCCATGCCTTAACAAAACCTATGCGAAAATGTGTTGCAGGTTTTTTTCACCCTCTGTCTCTCTAAACATCAATATCAATCCCAGTTGGAAAGCTACAGGCTAACATGGCGACCATGTTGGATAACCAGGGCTTGTGTTGTTGTCTCAAAACTGACCTCCTGAGAAAAGACTTGAAAGGTGGAGGGTGCCAGAGAGGTAGCCCACACATTAGCTTATTAGCATAGCATCGACATAAAGCTCACCCATTTCCCAAACAGCTAAACAAGACAAACAAAAATGTTTGGTGCTACACCTTATCTGACTTGATTATGGGGAAAGAGCATAGAAGTATGCTAAGCTATTAGCCCTTCCTTACCTTGTGATTATGACTTGTAAACAATTTTTATATGAATAGATATTTTGCTTCAGGCCTGCTAAATGTCTAAAGAGGCATGTGAACTTTATGCTAAAAAGATTATTTATCCAAGAAAGAAATATAAGCTGATCCAAACTATGTCTTTGAGAACAATTCAATGACCTGTTGATTGCACAGTAGTGAAACATAGAACTCAGCATATTTTTGGGAATATAATCACTAAAGTCTTTTGTTTTGTTGTTTATCTGTAGAGCGGAGTACAATGTGTCTTTTGTTAGCTTAGCAAAGATGCTGTCCTCGAATCGTTTTGTGTAAAAACTCTCTAGTTTGAATCTTCAGGTTATGTAGGCCTTCTATGGTATGAATTAAGCTAAATCTAAGCTTAACTTTAGCTAATCTAAGCTAAAGTAAAGTGAACGCTAAGAATAAGTAAAGCTGAGGCTAAGCTTGTGTTTCAAAGAACATCAAGGTCAATGTTCAAGCTAGTTGATCTTCAAGAAAGCTTGCCACCCTCATTCTGTGCAATGCCAGGGTCTCTCACCCGCAAGTCACTTTTAAAGATCCCTCCGTTCACGGGTAATTGCTTTTTGTTTGTTTGTTTTTCATTTAAAATTTTGATTCTTTTAAAAGATTTTTATGTTACTAAACTAGAAATCATACAGCTATCACTTTCTTCAAGAAAGGAAATGTTTTGGTTCAAATATAATTTGTATTTAATGTCTTTTTTTTTAATAAAAAATGTAAACACTTTTATTTACACAATGACAGACTGTAATTTCACAGCTTCTACTAAATGGAATTGGAATTTTAAAGGCATTGTTCACCCTAAAATAAAAATTCTGTCAATTTGAATTTGTACATGGGTCAAAGACGAAAAAGTGTTTAAGCATAAAAAAAATTGTAATACTGCTTTAAACTGTTGTAGTTTTTCCCCCCAAAAATGCAAAAATTTTCTGTTTTATTTAATTGCAATTTTGTTTTTGTTTTTCTGAGCAAAAAATAAATATCATGCATTTTCCCCTGATTTACAGAAGACACCCAGTAAAATGTCATTCAGTGTAACAATCTCGTCAGGCATATTTACAACAAAAATCAATTTATAACATATTAAAAGACGAATTACTTTCATTCCAAATACTAATGAGTTGTAATTTTACATTTTTAACATTTGCCAATATCCTAGGTTTTGCCCATTGGTCAGTAAGAATTTTTTACTAATTTAAAACACAATAAAATTTAGTATGCTCCATTATTCTTTTAGATATTTTAATATGTACACGTCAGAATAAGCATGTTTGTTTGAATTTTTGCATAAATATTGTGTTACACTGAATGACAATGTAACATTATTTCAACCAAATTTTGACATTTTATTCTCCAAAAACTTATTTGAAACCTTAAAAGTAGACATTTTACTTACATTTAATGTGCTTTCTATGGACACAAAATCACTTTTGTACATTTCTTTTGATGCGGACATCTTAACGTCTTTGACCCACATACAGTGTAAGTCAGTGGAGTCCAGTGTTGTTCGACTGTTTTGTCAGTTCAGCTGACTAAAGCAGTTCTTCAAAATATCTTCTTCCACAAAATAAAGATTTGCAATGACATGAGGGTGAGAAAATAACAGGTTTTTGTTATTTGTGGGTGAACTATCCCTATAGTGTTTAAGTCAGATTAGTTTTTAGTATTTGGTGCTCATTCATTCATTTTAGATAAGGTGCCTAGTGTCACCGTCAAGAGTTTCAAAACAATGGTTCTTTCATATGCTGGCTACAGTAATTTTGTCATTAGTATAACAGAGTGCCGGGGGCAATGGAGATTTAAGATCTTGTGTGTAACAGGGTCAACATCTTTGAACTGCTTCATTTCACACTCTAGCTTGAGCCCCACACAGGTCATTACTCCTCAAATCTACACACAGAGACCCCATTCACATTAGCATAGTTATTCGCTTGTCCAAGCCATGTAAGCGCAGCCAATTCTCAAAAAAGAAGCTGCGATGCCACAATTCATGAAATGAAATCGCTCATATAGATGAGGTCAAACACTCAGGAAGGTACTTTTTTTCTCCCAACTTAATTTTAGGTGTCCGTAATGAATTCTAAAATTCTATGAAAATACTAATCGCAAAACCACAAACAAGGTGGTACAATTACTTGCATGAGGTGTTTGTGTGCTACCAATCAAGTAATTTAGACACCCACAATGTCAAGTAGGGCTGGATATTTCCAATGAAGCAACTCTCCTGCGGTTTACAAAAATGAGATAAAGGTGTAAAGGGTGGTGTTGCGGAGGCTGGTCATCAGGAAAAAGAGGAGGGTGTACCGCTGGCTGGCCAGCAAAAACACAGCCCAGGTCAAAGGCACCATAGAGAGAGTGGAGCCCGGTTCCCCAAAATACAGAGCTAAAGTTAGTACACCCCATTTGAGATTACCACGATAAGGACACACATATGCGCACACATAACACGGTTCTGCCTGCTGGCAGTTTTAAATATAGACTAGACAGAACATAATCAAGCTTGGCAGGAGAAATCAGGAGAGAGAAGTAGAGATTTTTGCACTTTGTGGTTTGTGTTAACCATTTTCCCATTATGTTCAGGTGTTTTGTCCTGACATTACTAATTGAGTCTGATTCGGTTTTACTTCATAGTTCACCGCATCTTCTCGTCTGACCCGAAGGCGAGTTTAAACGACTGACACTGAGGTGCTTGTAAAGATGATTTATTAAATAGTTATTTTTTGTTGTTGCTGTTGTTGTTGCACACAATGACTTACAATTACAAACTATGAAAAATATATCATACACATGAGCGACTGCTTTAGAGGGAAGCAACGTCTGAATCTCTTTTTCTCATCCCTTAAAAAAATAATAAATGGACCACAGTATGTAGACAACACAAATATGATCGACAAATACAGCAAGACTGTAATCTCACTTTGATCATACAGACAAGTCATTTACAAATGCTTGATTTAAAAAAAAAAAAAAAAAAAGCTCTTAACTTAAAAGGCAGAGGTAGGAACAGGCAGTTACCCGTTTCAAAAGCTGTGAAGATCAATGCTTTTGCACGTAAAAAACAGAATTGTGGGGGAAAAAATGATTCCCACTTTTATGCCCATCTAATATCAAAACAGCAAACCAAAAAAAAAAATCATCGTAAAATATAATAATAATAATAATAATAAAAACATATACAGTATAAAAATATGGCAATGTATGGACAGTGACAAAGAGGTTTGGTCATGCAGTGCTTTTTTCCATATCATTCCTTTCCAACAAAGCAAGCCTGAAGGAAATTTAAGACAAGAGAGACAGTCATCTATATACAGCAAATATACAGATTTACACCATACAAAAATATGTATAAGGCATAAGGAATAAATATTCTTATCCAGATATCGAAATGAATACATTCAGCTTAAATAAATAAGTATGGGTACTTCATGTAAAATACATATTCATTTTCTTTACAGAAAAATAGATTTTCTTTTTCTTTTCTTTTTTTTTCTTTTCTTCTTTTTTGGTGAGTTTAGGGAGTTTACGAATCAAAAACAGTGTACCTGAATTAAATACCACCACTAACAATAAATAAATACTAAGATATTTAAAAAAATATATATAATGATAAAAATCAGTGGTATAATATGTATGTGTGAGAGAGAGACAGATCAGTGGTTGAGTTCCTCGGGACACTCGGCATCTGCTGGCAGGTCACTTGATCCCGGAATCTTCTTTCCGTTCCAGGATGACACACACCAACACTTCCCCCTCTGTCCATCCAGAGACGATTCACACTGCGAGGAGGACAAGACAGAGCGAGCGAGCGTGAGACTCTCTAGAAACACAAGCTTGCATCCACAGCCTAGTTCTCAGTGGAGTGTGGTTCTAACACTCGGCCGTCATCACACGTATATCATCATGTTGATGAATATCACACATTAAGCTTTAGATCCCAACACACAAACTCTCAATGTGAAATCAAGACGTTAACACATACTTGCACACAAGGCTCTCCTTCTTACCTGTTTGACTTTATAGAAACCGTGCTTGTCACAATTTGGAAGGTAGAACCTGTTCATTTTGTCTCCAAGTCTCTGCTGTGATTTAGTGATCTTGTCAAGGGCTGTCTGCAGTTCAATATGACAAGGACCCTAGAAAGATCAAATATAGTTATTTAAAAACATGTTTGAAATAAAACCGTTTTTTAAATATTTCTGCAAAAAATAGACGTTCATTTAATGGTTATGAATGAGGTTTTAAAATAAAATTGTTTCAGTTGTTTAAGAAATTATTATTATTAGTGTTATTATTATTATTATAACAACCGCTACTTCCAATAATAATGAAAACTATTATTATAAATAATTATTAATAATTTTTATTGTTTGTAATAACAATAATACATTATACCAACTTTTTATTTTATTCAATAATTTCAGCATTTTAATTATTACTATTATTATTTCTTTATTTATTTAACACAACCTCAAGACAAATTATTTTTGAAGAAACCTTCTGCTGCCCTCTTGTGGCCGCACCTGGTACCGGAGTCTCATTTTATTTCCCTAACGAAACCTTTACGCGTCTCTTTCGGATATAAATATCCATTAAACTGAGGTGCTTTAAGCTCACCTGCTCCACGAGTTTCTTGCGTATTGCGTTGACTTTGGCCTTCATGCTCTCTTTAGCAGTGATGACCCGCGGGTCGAAGGGCTTGCCGTGTCCGGTCACGAAGACCGCTGAGCTGCCCTCATTCACTGCTGTTGGCCCGTTATGAGACTCAGGGTGATCTGAAAGGGGGGAAAAACAAGAAGAGCATTATTGGCGGGGTTGCATGATCATACCTTCTAATTCTGAAGATCTGAATAAATTATTTTCCATTTGTAGTTTTCAGTTACCTACATAGGCTACGGGTTTTAACTTGGTTTTTAAACGTCTCGTTAATGATAAAAACTGATAAATTGGTCAGAGCGCATATTTTCACGATAAAGGCTCTAAATGAAAAGAACAGATGTCGCGTTCACCGGGGGACGTAACCATAACAACGTAATGTCGCTCACGCGCTTTCCGTTCAGATTCGTTTCAACCGGTAAATCGATGCAGTGTGACAAGTCTTATCATTTCAGTCTATAATTTCTTTATAGATTTACATACCACAAACGTTGTGTGTGTGTGTGTGTGTGTGTGTGTGTGTGTGTATTGTTTTTTCTTCTTCAAAATATAGGTTACTAATTGACGCTGGCGTCAATTTGCATTGCGCTATACGAAACTCGACAGATTGCGCCCTTTTACATTCACATTTAATATATAACAAAACAGATTTAAAATGCATTTTTTTAAAACTCAGTTTCAGTAGTCGATCCTACTGTTCGCCATTTATTTATTATAATATTAAATGCATATCTGCACATCTAAAATATCCAAGTGATTAGTTAACGCTGATGAAATCTCCCCAGCGGTTGAATCAGCGAGATGACACGAGGTCTATTATGATGCACAGCTACAGTGCAGACAGTGCTGGTACCTGGCGTGTTGTCGCTTTGGTTCTGGTCAGGTTCGGGGGTCTCGGTGCACACCGCTTGTCCTCGGGTGAGCGCGTGCAGGGGTCGGGCTTCTCCAGGTTTGGGCAAGCAGCGGAGCCCGGAGCCGCAGGGCGCAGTGTAGATCCCGCACGAGTCTCCTCTCTTCAGCGCGCAGGCGAGGCAGCAGCCGCAGCCCGGCTCTTTAAGCACCTCCTCGCAGCCGGCATGCACCGCAGGACACTCAGCTAGCCGCTCCGGGGAGCACGGGGCGCAGCGGATTGGTTCCTGCCCAACCACTGGAGAAGCCCGGAGCCCCGGCGCTGACAGGAGTGCGCTGAATGCTGCCACCCAGAAGAAGTTCAGAAGCAGTCTGTTCATCCCAAAGCAAGGTTCAGAATAAATAGATAAATAAATAAATATCGGTTGAAGTGAAATGAGGAGTTCCTCGCTGGCTTTGCGCTCTCCAAAATGACTAGCTCTCTCCGGGTCGCCTCGCGGTATTTATACGCGCACTGGGTCCCGCTGACACGCTCATGTTTGACGCATTGGTAATATCAGTGATTTCTTAAATGATCCCCCCTCTGCTCCCATTGGCTGGTGGAGATCCAGTCCGAGGTGTTTCCTTGAACACAGCGCGTAAAATGCGTCACTGTTTGTGTCGGAACATTATGTGTATAATAGTGAAAACGTGCTACCCAAAGTATCATATCGGAAATAACAATAATAATGTGTCTTCCTAATAGATTCAGTCCAGCAAATCGGCATTTGCAGAATAAATAGGCCTATACTAATCACTTTGAAACGGATTTAATTATTTGTTTTAAAATATAGACATAGATATTTATAAATGAGGATATGCAGTGTTCAATAACCACTTGTACTTCAAAATGTGCTTTTTGTTAGAAATCCTTGCAATCTGAAAACAATACGTTTTTAATTTAAAATGATTAAGCAGTTTTTATTTAAACAGTATATTAAATAGTATATTTTTGTCGAAATTCTGAATGCAAATGCACTATTAGAAAACGTAATGTATGGAGTTACTGAGACAAACAAGCAGTAAAGTAATAATGAATGTGAACTCATCTGAACAGCTTAATTCTGGACCATGTGTCATTCATTCACTACAACAAAAAGTCAACCTAGGCCTATTTTAAGCTCCAAAACTCATTTTCCATGCAGTTTTTGATAGATTGAGGAACACTCTATTCAGGTTCATGTTGTGTGTTTACTGAAGCTGAACAGTTTGAGTAGCCTAATGCAACTTGTGAATTATTTTAGGACAGGGCGAACAAAGCTCCCCCTTCATTAACTTCCCTCCTGAAAACTCTTATACAATCAATTTATGATGCCAAATTGTTGTGTCCCGTTCCTTTGGTCTGGCACTCATTTGACGCGTTTATTCGGCGCCCGTAATGAGGTGATAGAGCGCGCGCTCCTACATCTCTGGGGCACCGCGTGCACTCGCACTGTGGTACGTGACCTCACTCAGGTCACGACGGGACCCCGTTTTGGAAAGGGCAAGACTACCGCTATTGTCATTACCCCTTTCCTTGGGATAATAATAGCCGCGCGGAAAGAAGACATGGCCAGCGACACGTATCCTCCTCTCCTGTCCTCGACGCGCGTCGCGAGGCCTTTTGTCGTGGTTTTGCCACGGAGTTTATGAATGGGCTACAGGAAGTAACACTAAGATGGGGAAGGGCGCTTGAATAATGTCAACCGCGGGGCTCTCAAATGTCTCTAGGAGAGTTTTGTGATATCACACAATACAGGCAACTGTCTCACGGAGTTGCATCATTTTTTTTTTCCTTTTCTTCTTCAGCGCGTGGAGTTTCTCTGCGTGTCACGTGATGGAGTTGTCCGTTCACCCGCGTGTGGAAGCTCGCCTTTCTGTTTACTGAGATAAAGCGGCACGCGCGTCATACCGGTAACAGAACTGTACTCCTCTAACAAAAACCTCAGACATGAATGCCAAGAATTAATTTAGGATTAATAGCCTGACCGTGTAATTGTTGTCAGACAGATTTTTCTATTTTCTCTAGGCCTACAGTTATTATTAAGCCAGTTTAACTTAAAAATATACATTAATAATAATGTAAATAAGTACCTATCTCCTTCAAACACAAGTTTTTTTATGGATTTTTAATAAAATTAGCAAAACTATTTATATGTTTGTAAATGCTTCCTCATGGCACATAATGTTCCTTCTTTATCATGCAGGAACCATGCAGACGTCCAAGTTTCTCAAGTTGGCGGTCACTATAATGTCTGTGACGATCATTTCGTGGCCTGCTTCTCAACGGTCAGACACTGATTTGGAAGGGCTTTATCACTGAGGACACAGAGTTATTTTTGCTAAAGTGAGTCCCAGATAAATGTAAAAACACATTTGCTTATCCATGATGCAGCACAGCAGTATATATTCTTTTTGGTACTCAAGTATTAGCGATACATTTTAAAATATAATTTATTCCTGTGATGGCAAAGCTGAATTTTCAGCATCATTACTCCAGTCTTCAGTGTCTCATGATCCTTCAGAAATCATTCTAATATGCAGATTTGCTGCTCAAGAAACATTTCTTACTATAAATATTGAAAACAGTTTTTCCTACTTAATATTCTTGTGGAAACAGAAACAGAAAGATGATAGATAAGTTAAATTAACAGCATTCATTTGAAATAGAAATCTCGTGTAACATTTCAAATGCCTTTACTGTCACTTAAGATCAATTTCATGATATATATATATATATATATATATATAACCAGACCATGAAAAAAATAGCCATATTTGTTTATCAAGTTTCAATGCGAGACCTTAGGGCTTCCATATGAGTTAAAAATATGTATTTACTTATTTTACTTTTAGTTTATTTGTTCTTTTTTAATCCACACATCTCCACAAGTAAACATCCTATATATTTGTTTTTTGTTCGCTGACTTCCCTAAATCTTAAAGAAAATTCCAGCCGCAGGAAAGAGCTGGGGTTATGTTTACAGTGCGTGTTACTTAAACAAGAGTGCACTTGTGCATGTCACTAAATGGCAAGTGGTGTTTCTGCCGTATGACAGGTGTTAGTTTTATTGTCCGGCAGAAGACATGTGCATGTTTCCATCCACAGTTGGGCTTCTATGTTTGTGTTTTCAGCTCAAATAAGACAAAACAAACCAGTCAGACATTTAATTTAAAAAATGTAACCCTCTTGAGGCAATAGATTTATGAAAACATCAGGCCGGTGTCCTTTAATAACCATCTGCATGGAGTACCCCCAGCAAGCCCACCTTTATTAACAACATACTCAAATGACCTTGTTATTCTGAATAAAGGAATGCGGAAGTGTGTTAAGCCTAGTGGGAGTGCAAGTGCTGACAAAATATCCTCAGACTCTTAAATTTGATTTTCCATGAAAAGCTTAATGAAGTAAATCCGTTATTAAGGAGAGACATTTAGAATGGTCGTCTCAGGGATCTTGGTAGCTTGATGTGTTCTTAACTCTGACATCAAAGAGACTGAAAAAAAAAGTCACCAAAACAGTGTCATATAGGGTAAGGGCCAGACCCACTTTGAAAGAGGGAGAAACAACACGCACTACCACAGTGACATCAGCAGAACCAACATAAACTGCAGGACATGTGCATTGCAAAAGTGCTCATGTTTAACTCTAAAAAGAGCAATCAAAGAAGGCAAAAACATACAGACTGGCACAAGAGACTTTCTGATTAAATAACAGAAGTGTGGATCACTCATAAAAAAACAAAAAAACAAAAATGGAGTAGAATTTGCATTTAAGCCATGGTCACACTAGATTTTGAACATGCAATTTTTCTTTAGATACTACAATGGACATGATATAAAGTCACTCTATGAATAAAAAAACAAAAAAAAACAGCCTATAATATTTTTCTTAAATGCTTCATGCAATGCTGTAAACCTGCAGCAGAGTTTTTGTCATGTTAATTTTTGTTTGTGTGTGTTTCCAGTCTCACACTGTCACATACGTATGAATGGAAGTCTATGTAACATTTTACCATTAGCCTTTAGTCTTTGCCTCTGTAAAGGCTATAATTCTCTCTTTTGTGATCAAGGGGTGAAGGTGTAGCTGGTTAGAATGACAGGTCAGACCCTGTTGGAAGATGTTGTAATTACATTATCTTGACCCAAAAAAGCATATTTCTCCATTGTCGGTCATTCAAAATAAGCAATGTATTCCAATTTACCCACATGCAGTATACACTCACTGGCCACTTTATTAGGCACACCTTGCCCCTTTTGCCTTCAGAACTGCCTTAATTCTTCGTGGCATAGATTCAACAAGGTGTTGGAAACCTTCCTCAGAGATTTTGGTCCAAATTGACATGATATCATCACACAGTTGCTGCAGATTTGTTGCCTGCACATCCATGATGTAAATCTCTCATTCCACCACATCCTAAAGCTGCTCTATTGGATTGAGATCTGGTGACTGTGGAGGCCATTTGAGTAAAGTGAACTCATTGTCATGTTCAAGAAACCAGTCTGAGATGATTTCAGCTTTGTGACATGGTGCATTATCTTGCTGGAAGTAGCCATCAGAAGACGGGTACACTGTAGTCATAAAGGGATGGACATGGTCAGAAACAATACTCAGGTAGGCTGTTGTGTTTAAACGATGCTCAATTGGTTACTAAGGGGCCCAAAGTGTGCCAAGAAAATATCCCCCACACCATTATACCACCAATCTGAACCGTTGAGACAAGGCAGGATGGATCCATGCTTTCATGTTCTTTACACCAAATTCTGACCCTACCATCTGAATGTTGCAGCAGAAATCGAGATTCATCAGACCAGGCAACATTTTTCCAATCTTCTGTTGTCCAATTTTGATGAGCCTGTGCAAATTGTAGCCTCTGTTTCCTGCTCTTAGTTGACAGGAGCGGCACCCGGTGTGGTCTTTTGGACTGTTGCCTTTCTATCATCTCTAACCAGTCTGCCCATTCTTCTCTGACCTCTGACATCAAAAAGACATTTTCGTCCACACAACTGCCGCTCACTGGATATATTCTCTTTTTTGGACCATTCTCTGTAAACCCTAGAGATGGTTGTGTATGAAAATCAGTAGATCAGCAGTTTTTGAAATACTCAGACCAGCCCGTCTGGCACCAAGAACCATTCCACGTTCAAAGTCACTTAAATCCCCTTTCTTCCCCCATTCTGATGCTCGGTTTGAACCTCAGCAAGTCGTCTTCACCACATCTAGATGCCTAAATGCATTGAGTTGCGGCCATGTGATTGGCAATTTGTGTTACCAAGCAATTGAATAGGTGTACCTAATAAAGTGGCCGGTGAGTGTATATTGCAAATATTTCACATAAATATATCTGCGCCTTCTTGTGGGACTATCAGCCAATCAGTGTACACATGACATTGTGCAGCTGTAGAGTCATTAGTCGTGCAATTTATGGCTTATATGATTGGCCTAAAACGTTCTGTGGTCACAAAAATGTGCAATTTCAGGGGTCATGAGGTTGGGAAAATATGAAAGAATTTTCATTTTGAGGTGAACTATCACTTTAAGAAACACACTATTGTGCAAGGAACTGTGAGAAAACAAGTTTTTATTAATTGATACTCTGCCCATATAATCATAATTTCTGTGAAAAGGAATAACAGTTGTTTGCTGCAACCAGTGCTCATTTCAACTGGAAGCTGCAATGAATTTTATCTATAGGTGTGTAGAGTAAATAGAGAATAGATATAGAGAAGACAGAGAGATTTTGGAGACACTTTTTCCAATGAGCCTATGTTGTGTTTGTCACTTTAGTTGCAGTGCATTACAATGGTATAAAAAAAAACAAACAAACCAGAAAACAAGGATAAATGTATTGCTGATTTAGTGTTAAAAATTATGTTTCACGTGACTATGTGTGACATAATAAACTGCATCTCTTTCTGTTCTATACATAATATTCCACGTTCACTCTACCAGAGAGGTTAAAGTAAGGTAATGTGAGTGAAAATATTTTTCTCATCCCTGTTCCTGAAAATCATGATTGTGGAAGGTTCTTTAGGGTCAGGCATGGCTAAGGATGATAATCTAGTGATTAGTGCATCTTAAATCCTTCCAGATGTCTGTGCAACACACATGCACACATATGAAGAGATCTATCAGTTTAGTCAGAGACCTCTGAGCTTTATACCATCCGAACTGAAATGTGAGATAAAAGTAGTGACATACATACACAAGCTCACATGCACATACACACAGTCCATCAAACTTATGCCACCTTTCACCCACACTGCCCTTCAAGAGTTGTATGAAATGTTTGCTGGTTATGAATGCATGACTTTGGATCAGAAATATCACAGATGATTGTGGGTGTGACCACACATGTTTGTTGTTTAAAGAAGCAGCTGCTCTGGTGCCAGAACTCCTGTCACAGCATGCATTTCCATCAATTCTCATGCAAGCCTTTATTCCTGAGATGTACACACACATATAGGATGACTCTTACCTCACTGGACCCGAAGAATTTTCTTTCTTTCTTGGTGGTAAATACTTCAGGAAATCGTTGTGGTCTGTAAGTCAACGGCGGTTTGACTCCATTATGGGTTTGGATGTAGTGTATTTTTGTGGTTATGTGTGCATAATGCATAGAAGTCAAAGTGTCAAAATGATTTTGTGTGTGTGTGTGCAAGTGTGTGTGGGAAAACGTTCTCGTATGCGCTCTCATGCGCAGGCCTCCATTGTGTGTGGCTTCCTCTGGCTCGTCTCTCCAGCCAGCATGGAAATGGCCCGACGAGAGGTGTTTATTTGGCCAACGGTAAAGTCCAGGCATATCTAACACTCATTTATATACATACACTCTCACACACAAACTCTCATTTGTGGGAGTGCGTTTATGTCATCTCAAGTTGGGCAATCCCACATTTCTCGGATTCAACAAACGTGATTGTGTCTTCACTTTTAACAGCAGAGATGGACAGATTTTTGGCAGATGTCATAATGCTAGCTTAACTTTTGACTCCTTTACTGTCTGTTACAGATCACTCATCAAACCTGACAGAATTTAAGTAACCTGCAGTACAGTACAATGATGTTGACACGTCAGAGTCGAGCCACTCCTGTGGGATGCAAGTTTCATGATGCAGGCCGAACATAATCTGCAGATATACAGTTTGGGCTTGGTAAGAATTATTATTATTATTATTATTTTAATTTAATTTATACATAATATAATGTATTCCTGTGATGGCAAAGCTACATTTTCAGCAGTCATTACTTCAGTCTTCAGTGTCTCATGATCCAGAAACATTTCTTATTATCAATGTTGAAAACAGTTGTGCTGCTTTTTTGGCGAAACTTTGGTACTTTTTTTCAGTGTAATTTATAGAATTAAATTTATTAATTTATAGAAATTTCAAAACTATTTATTTGAAATAAAAATATTTTGTAACAGTATAAATGTGTTTACTGTAAATCTAAATTTAATGAATCCTTGCTGAATGAAAGTATTTCAGAAAAAAATTATCTTACTAACTTGTAACTTTTTTTTTTTTTTTTTTTTTAACATCCATAGATTTCTGTGGAAAGGATTTAAGTATAGTAAAACATGGTATTACTAATAACAGTAACTTCAAAAAAAAAGAAAAAAATTCGAATAAAAAAAAGAAAAAAAAATGTAATCCCAATAACAGTGACATTTTTAAATTAGCCAAAATATTCACTAAACAAACACGCACCTTGATGAACATTACACTTTTTTGATGAACATTATTATTATTATTATAATTATTTTTTATTTTTATTTTTTTACAGAAATTTGTTTATCTGTTAGGTGTAGAATTCATGTCAGTCTGCTGTTTTTATCCTTTATACTTTTATTCCTTTATCTTTCCAACTTTTTAAAGTCATTATCTATTGCTGTATTTGTTAAAAGGCATAAAATGACTCAACAAACTAATTTTTGAAATAGTGATAAAGAGGCACCAATAACAAAATACCTCCCTCCTGCTAGCAAGCTCTGACAACAGTATAAAGAATGCCATTTCTTCATATTTACTGCCGTGTTCCTCATAAAACATTGTTATTTCGATGACAATGACCTCTCATGCCACATAATTCTCTGATTATTCCTGATTACCTGCATCAGTAAAATCTTACAACTAAAAGTCTTATAATACTTAAATGTAATTATGAGTCATGCTTTTTGTTGGTGGCAGTAAAGTGGATTGATGATCTGCCAAAAGCCCATTACACTGCGACCTGCTGTGCAGAACTCATCGTATTCTGAAATGAATGGTTGAGTCTGTATTGCTGCTATTTTGGTGTCTTTCATGTTGCCGAGTTTGAGCTTGTTTATCCGTGCAACTTAGTTTCATTGTTTGAGAGTGTGATTGATGATGCAGATTGCACATTCTAACAAGGAGACACCGCCGAAAGCCTTATTATTTATTTATGTATTTTTGAGGGCAACCTGGAAAGTGTGGCACATTTGACAAAAAGAGTACAAGGCCTTTTTTTTAACAAATGCCCTGTGAAAAGAGGTGCTTCAGTTTTAGAATATATTAGATTTATAGACAGAGAGAGATTAAATGTACATTCAATTTTATTATTTTGCAAACATCATGGGAATGTTACTTTTATCATTACTTTTAGTTTTAATTGTCATTGCACAATCTGAAACAAGTAGTAACCTTGACCAACGTCCAGATAACCTTGAATAAACTTTCTGTTAATGTTATTGGATGAATGGTTGTTAATTACTTTGAGAGAACCTAGGTAGAATGTAAGTCAAAGTTCTGAGAAGGTTCTCAGTTACTAACATTTGCAACAATTTGTGCAAAACCCTGATTTATCTTTTATATATATATATATATATATATAATATATATTAATATATATATATATTATATATAATATATATATATATATATTAATGTAAATACAATAAATATTAAATAAAAGCATTTATAATCCAAAAACTTGGTTAGAATTGGTAGCAGGTTTGCAAAATTTAGTCTAAATTCAGCTTTGGAAGGTTGAAATGCTGTTTTTTGTTATTGATAAACTTTACATTTTCCATACATTTAGGAAAAACATTTGTTTGATTATCAGTAATTTTGTAGCAGGGTTGAAGAGTTTGAACAATACATAAATAACTAAAATATTGTTTACTGCAATTAAATGCATATCAATTCAATACATTTTAACATTAATTGTTGGTTTCAGTCCAGAAGTCAAGATAGGCCGAAATCCTAATTTTAAATGTTTAAAACTAGCTACTTTTCATGATGGGTTAATTTTATGTTATGTAAATGTTTATCAACTTATCAAATAGCAACATATGAAACTCATGTAACATGCAAAGAACATGTGTTCAGCATTTCAGCAGAGATTGATCTGAACACTAATTACCACAATCAGTACTTGACAGTTTTATTTGTGTGTGTTTTATGATCTTAAAATAGAGCACGCTGTAGCTTGCGTAAAATCATAATATATATATATATATAAACACTTTCATCAGTGCACACAAACCATCACAAATCCAATCTTGGGCAACTTTGGGTCAATCACTAGATCCTGCTCTCAGATATGCTGTCCATACTGAATAGCCTTGTACTGAATGCCTGAAAGCTGTGTGTGGTTTGTCACAATTGTTCAGTTGGCTAACTCGAAGTGGAAATTGATCATTAGCCCCATGCTGATCTGAGGCCATCTTATCCAATCCAGCAGCCGCGTCACTGTGATCTCAACAGCAGATGGGTTTGAAGTGTGCAAGCTGATGACCTGTTAGCGCTGCTGTTTATCTTGGTATGTCAGCCATAAAAAAAAAGTCATGAGTCATTTCCTCCCCACAGGTAATAAACACTCCTACGCCTTACTCATCAGCATGTACACAGGGTACACACACATCTTCATTTAGCAGGAATCGTTTACAGTTTCCAATAAGAGGGGACCGACGGTTACAAAGGGGGAAAAGACAAGTTCTGGCAGGGCATTCGATGGGAGGAAAAATGGGAGTGAGCGAGAGCATCTTCGTACGAAAGTCTTTGTGAGCGCTGAATACTGAGCACTGTGCTGGAGGGCAGAGATTATCATTTGAGAGATGAGGAAAGGAATGGGCTTGGTTAAGAACTGGAAAAGCAAGCCCAGGCCTGATCTGACACTGCTACAGTATGTAAGCTACAGGACAGACTGGAGATTTTCCATAAGCAAAGCTCCTTGTTAACTCACAATAGGTCCAATAGGCAGGGCTGATTATTCCATTGCGTATAGTGGCACAGGTAATTCAGCAGGGATAGTTCACACACACACACACACACACACACACACACACACACACACAAATAAATTCTGTCATCATTTTCTCACCCTCATGCTGTTAAAACCGTATGACTTTTTTCCTTCCATGGAACACTCATGGAGATGTTAGGCAAGATTTATCTGCTCTTTTTCATAGAATGAAAGTGAATGGGGACAGGTGCTGTGAGTAGGGTCACATGCACCAGTTTTTTTGAGTTATAGAAGACATGAATGAAAGCAAAAAGCATAAACACCTTTATTAATATAATTA
>NC_056591.1:9888287-9898287 GCF_018340385.1 Cyprinus carpio
TTTATGTCTTAGCACTTAAGCATTTTATACTGATATTTTCATATTAAAAGGAACACTCCACTATTTTTGAAAATAGGCTCATTTTCCAACTCCCCTATAGTTAAACAGTTGAGTTTTACCGTTAGCATCTCGCACAAAAATGAACAAAGAGTTTCAATATTTTTCCTATTTAAAACTTGACTCTTCTGTAGTTACATCGTGTACTAAGACCGACGGAAAACGAAAAGTTGCGATTTTCTAGGTTGATATGGTTAGGTACTTTACTTGCATTCTGGCTTAATAATCAAGGAACTCTGCAGCCGTACCATGGGTGCAGCAGGCGCAATCATGTTACGCAGCATGGGTGAACTATCAAAAATAGTGGAGTGTTCCTTTAAAAATATTCTTAACACTCTCTCACACACACCAAGCTCTGGCTTTACACAGCTGAAAAAAAAAAAAAACTGCTCTAATGAGAACCCTGGCTGTTCTTTTAGAGTTGACCCCTATCTGTTAATCATTAAAATAACTTCCAGAATTTCCAGGAATTATTATTCAGCTTCCTTAAAGACAGCTGTGAAAATGTGGAGTAAATGAACCCCTTACCTATGGTGACGTTTGGTCATGTAAAAATTAAAAAACTCCTTTTCATTACAACTTATTGAAAAAAATACAGAAATACAAAAAAGAAAAATGGACGAAGTACTTGCAAATACTTCTAAACTGTATTTCAGCCTGGAACAGAACTTTTTAAGTTTTATATCAGGAAGGAAATATAATATTTCACTCTTGAAAATCTCATAAAATTAGGAAAGAAATGAAGCATTACGTATGTTTCTGAGATAGTAAAAGGACTTCAAGATTTTACAAACCCCCCAAAATAACAAAGGTTAAAGTGATAGTTCACCCAGAAATGAAAATTATCATCATTTACTCAACCTCAGGTTGTTCTAAACTTGTATGAATTTCATGTTGAACATGAAAGAAAATATTTTGAAGAATGTTGGTAACCAAACAGTTGACAGTACCCTTTGACTTCCATATATTCCCCCAAACTCATCCAGGTTTAACTTGAGGGTGAGTAAATGATGACAGAATTTCATACATGTCTGAAAACTAACATTGACTACCTAAACTGACCTAAAACTAGCATTTGCTTTAAAACAAATTTGTCAATTTGTGTAAAATTAACTACGGGACAACCCTCCAACAACCCCCAAACCAACCAACCCTTTTAACTGCAGATGACAGGATTGTATCCAGTTTAACAATTTGAATTCTGTTTAAGAGAAAAGAAACATAGCGCCAAATCAGGTAGGGATTCACACCCAACCTTACAAGTTTAGACGCCAAAATATCAGATTGATTTGTACTGAATGCAGAGGACAAATCTAAAAAGAGAGTTTTTTCATAGGTATTAGGTTTGTCTAAATGTTTAGAAAAAATATGCACCAAGCTGCCACAGCATCCTCTGTGCTGCAACCTTGCCTATAGACAAATTGACAAAGAGTGAGTTTGTGCTTAATAGTGCTCACCAGATATTTAAGAAAAATTATTTCCAAACATTTTATAATTACTAAAGTAAGAGCTACAGTATAGGTCTATAATCCCTGTATTCTTTTGGACATTACATTTTAGGTAGTGGTTTTACATATAAGAGGTTTTCCATAACCTAGGGACAGTATGTGTATCAATAGATTTCTGAAAAATTGGTTGCCACACTCATAAGCAAAATACTAAAAAATACACTGAATCCATCAATCACTGCATCAACAACAAAAATCAATAACAATTTTTTTCTGACGGAGAAGGTACAACTGTGCTAACTAGTTCATTATATTTGACACAATTATCAGTAATTTTAAATCTAGTAAAGTAGTTATTTAATTCACTGGCAAAACAAAATTCATTATGTCACGATTGATTTATTTAAAGATGTTAGTCCTGTCGCTGTTTTTAAAATATCCAAAACCTTCTTATTATTAGCCTTATACTCTTCTTCTAAATGCTGTTTTTAAGATTTTTTAGCTTCCTTCAGTTTGATTTTTATTGTTTTTTTTCTTCTAAGTAATGAAAAGTTCTTATTTTTAAATGCTACTTTCCTCTGATTCATAACTTTCTTAATATCTTTTGTAACATATGATTTATTATTTGGATAAACTGTAATGTCTTCAGTAGGAATAACTGTATACGCAAAAATTCATATAATCATTTATCACTTCAGTCCTTTCATCTAGCGGACCTTCATGAATGATTTCCCAATCTAAATTACATGTTACAACATATTAAATAGAAAACAGTTATTTTAAGTTCTTGTTATATTTCATATTACTGTTTTATCAAACAAAAAAGTGCAGCCTTGGTGAGTGTCTTTCAAAAACATGAAAAAAAAAAAACTTGCGTCATTTGATCTCTTGCTTCCTCTCCTCACATACAAGCAAAACATGAACTATCAGTTAACTATGACACGAGGCTGACATGGAAGGGTCGTCTAGATTTCTCCTGCATTGTACTCCTTTGTCTCTGAAGTTGACAAATGATCTTTCTGTGTAAGTGATTCCCTGTTCTCCATTTTTCGGCCACATTTCCCTTCAAAAAATCCACTCCAGATTCTACAAACAGATCTTGACATTTTTCCAGATGGACAGAAGGCTGACATTTTATATAAATCACAGTAATTAGACTAGAATTTTCCAGAGGTATTTGCCATGGATGAAAGAGAGAGAGAGATGGAAACATGATGCACAGTTTAGTTGGGCGGTGGTGCAAAATAATCCTTCAAATAACAATGATTAATGAATTTCTGATGGCTTGAAGATGGTTGTTCAACCCTACTCGGGAACACAGCACATTCATAAACTCTCTGGCAGATTTCTTAAAAACAAAGACTGAAATCTGTAAAATCACCAATGAAAAGTCTACTGGTAAAAATAATAATAATAATAATAGACTCACACAAAGCCAAACATAATGTCACAAAAAAAATCTAAATGTTTTCATCGCCAAATTAACGTTTTTTTTTTTTTTTTCCTTCAGATTTTCTAATGCCCATGCCCTCCATGGCCCTTTACCAGGCGCACTGTTGCCTCCACAAACAGGGTCCCTAAAGACCACTTACCCTCAAGACTTCAAAGATCCAGGGGGCGACAGGGCCTCTGGCAGGGTTCAAACCAGCGTTTAATGTGGACGTACCCCTGCCCTGACAACCCCTCCCCTTCCTCTCTTACATAAATCACCTTGCAGGTTCCCAACCATCACTCCCGCAGGTCTTTCCCCAGATGTCTGGCCACTGATCTGTTTTGCAGTTTTAATGTACATTGTCTTTGCAACTTTAGTGCTATTGGTGCTTGGTATATCAAGTAGGGCTTTATTATTTTATCATATCATTATTGCAATCATTTAATTAAAATATTTTATTGTGATTATTTACCAACACATTCTAAAAATAAAAATAATATTTAATATAATTTTAAAAATTATATATGATAACAGTATTAATTTGATTATAACATTACTGTCACATCTTTCTTTCTTTCTCAATGCAAATGTGCTATAATTCAGCAATAAAACAGCTTTCCCCACACTTTATGGACTTAATCTTACACGTGTAAAAGTTGTTTTTGCACACAATACACAACTCCAGTCCATCAATTAACGTTCTGTGAAGTGAAAAGCTCTTTGTAATAAACAAATCCATCAGTAAGATGTTTTTACTTTACGGCACTGGCCAAAATATGAGTAAATAATCCATAAAATGCTTCCTCCGGTAAAAAAAAAAAAATCCATCCTCTGTTGTCCTCTCACCAAAAAAAAAAAAAAAAAAACTATTAACTGTTTTGGATTGTTTTGCTTGTATACTTGATCAGTGCATATTTTTCTCTTGATTCAGACAAGAAGGGGATTCATATATTAGCTGGAAGCAACCGCTTGAAGATAAAAACATTTTAAACATAATTTTTTTATTATTATTACAAACATGCAGCTTTTCACTTCACAAGACATTAATTGATGGTCTGGAATTACTTGTGGATTTTTGTGATGTTTTTATCAGCTGTTTGGAATCTCATTCTGACGGCACCCATTCACTGCAGAGGATCCATTGGTGAACAAGAAATGTAATGTTAAATTTCTCCAAATCTGTTCTAATGAAGACACAAATTCTAAATCAATAATCAACCAATCAACCCCAGTCCATAAAGGGGCCAAAAAGTACTTTGATGGATTATATACGCACGATGACATAAGACATTCTCTCCAGACTCTGTAAAACTCTTTCTCCTCCATCTGAATCAGCTCGATTCACAGCTGTGAGTTTGCTGTCAGTCATGCGTCTCCTCAGGATGCAGAGAGAGAGAGAGAGAGAGAGAGAGAGAGAGAGAGAGAGAGAGAGACAGAGAGAGAGAGAGAGAGTCCAGATCCATCATGCTATCTCTATCTCTGCTCCTTTAGGGCTGGATCTAGAAATCAAAACCTCAGTCACAGAGACAAATGTTCCAGAGAAGTGGGATTATCAGAGCCTCTTTCTGTGTCTCTGGGTTCGAGCTGCCGAGGTCTCAGCCAGAGTAAATAAACCACACTTGCTCTGCTGGTATTTACAGCCTCTGGATAGCACGCAAAAAATCCCCCATGGCCACAGTCCTCCAGCGAAACGGCTCTTACTTGGCCCGAGCGTCTGGATGCAAACCAAAGGAAGGAGGAGATGGACAGATAGGTGAAGTGAATACATATGAGAATGTTCTAACTCAGGTTTCCATACTCCAAACAGCCTTTACCCTGAAATCCAAAGACATGATCAAGCAGAGATAATACAAGTCTGGTCTTTATGCAATCTTAAACAAAAGGAGAGACATTTTTAAAAACATGTACTCTTTGCATTAATGTTGGTTTCATATAGTTATTCATAAATAAATAAATATCTATAGATAATAGATCAATAAATAATAGATTATTACAAACTGAAATCAGAACTGTATCACTCTGACATTTCTTCTATTTAATTACACCACATGATATAAAATTTTTAAGAAAAGAAGGTATAAAACATGTGTAAGTCATTGCCTGTATGAACTGCTGTTAATGTACAAACAAACAAACAAAGACACTGAATTGTTTCTAATGAGAGGAAATTTAATCACTAGAAAAGGACACAGATGAGGAGAGAGCCAAATCCTGGCATCTTAACTGGCGTTACCCTGAAGTCTGCCAGCCTGCTGCAGTCATGCCAACTTAAACCAAACCTACTGACCGACTTCACATTTTCAGCATCTGACAAATACAGCAATTCCATTTCTCCACCTCTTATACTCTGTAACTATTACAAATAGTTCCATTAATCTCCCTTGTCTTTCTGTTCACACTTTCTCTCAGTGAAGTTCTGCCTTTCCTCACTCCTTCCCACAAACCCTCTCCTCTCTGTCTGTCGGAGGCCTCCTGTTGGTATGTGTAAAATGTGAATTAGCAGACGGACTCTACCAGTCCTGCGGAGCTCAAAGAAAAACCCAGACAGGCAAAAGCGGGGGAAAACACTCCTCCTGTCTGTCTCCTTCACTCTCTCTCTCTCTGTTAGATATAACCTAGATCCCCCCCACCTGCTGGGGCCACCATATTTCACCTATTTAACTGTGCGTCCACGCCTCTAGAAAAACACTCTGCTGGTTTCTATCATCTCTTATTGTTTCCTTTAACCTACGTTCTGACCTGCCTGTCAGTGGAAAAATACCCTGCTGTAGCTGTATGCTGAGAAACACTCTTTGCTCATGTTTCTGGGACTACTTTCCACATCACGCAGATTTGTACTAGTGCTTTGATTTAATGTGTTTCAGTTCTGTTATATCCTAGCATTTAATCATTTTAAAGGAACAGTTCATCCAAAAAGAAGAAACAAGAAAACTGTCATCACCTTTACATACAAATCTCTCAATTTTCTATTTGACAATTGCAACATTTATTCCCCTCCCCACCAGTTTCAACTAACAACAAGTAGGACATTATAGACTACAATTCAGAAGTGTGGTAATTTTAAGAAATTAAAACTTTTATGCATTAAATTGATCAAAAGTGACAGAAAAGTCATTTAATATCATAAAAAAAAAAATTCAATTTGAAATAAATGGTGCTCTTTTAAACATTCTATTCATCAACAAATCTTGAAAAATGATTTTAATAAAAACATCATGCAGCACATCTATTTTTTTTACATTGATAATAATAAATGTTTCTTAAACACCAATATATATATATTAAAACAGAAAATAGATATTTTTTTAATCATAATAATATTTCACAATATTACTGCTTTTTACTCTACTTTTCATAAAAATGCAGGCTTGAATAGAGACTTTCCAAACATAAAATAAATAAATAACTAAAAATAAAAATCGCAATAACCCAAAATTCTGAACAGTATTGCAACTCACAGTTGTGACTTTATTGCACACAATGTGAATTTATTTCTTATTTTATTTCATATGCACCTCATAATGGTAGAATTGTTATTTTTGTGTGAATTATTTCCCTAAAATTACTAATAAAATAATCCATAACATCAAAAGGCTTTTACTTGACGAATGTATAGACTGTTGTCAAGTGAATTTGAAATTATTGACTGAAGTTTATGGTTGCACATTTATGACCAACTGTAGTTATTCTGGAAAAAATTCTAAAAGCCTACATTCATGATCAGGAAATAACAATTTGGGGATTTCCAACAAGTTTGGCTCAAAGTGCATCTACAGTTCATAAATCAAGAAATGTAAAAAAAAAAAAAAAAAAAAAAAACACCATCTGTAGGCCAAACAAACTTTTCCCATCAGAGATCCACTAAACACATACTTCATTAATGTTAAATCACACTTTTCCCTTTTGGTTCAGTTAACCAGAAAACCCCAAGAAACAGAACACAACACACTCAGTAGAGATTCACAGCATACACCCCTCATAAATGAAAAGAAAGACAAGCAGATTTCGAAATGCCTGACCAATTGACCGTATATTTATCTGAGTGTCCTGCTCAGGAATTAAGAGCCACAGCCAAAACCTCCAGTGACCTCCACGGCGGCCACAACAGGAGTAACCCTGGAGGACACACTCATTCACAACATCTGCTTCTAATATTGATCATCTTGTCCTTTCATTCACTCACTTGCTTTCTCAGAGGTCCATATGGACACATGGGAGTGTGGGTTAGGGGCCGTTCCATAACATTTTGGTGTGTGTGGTGTTAAAAAGTCCCCTCCTCCATTTCACGCACACATTCTTCAGCCTTTTCTAAACCACAATGAATAGCATAAACAAGACCACCTTAGAACAAGGAACTTTTCTGGACATGGGGAAAAAATAAAGAAAACTATCTAAGAAAACAGAATTGGCATATGAGCATATATGTGTTTATCTTTATAAAATGTCAAAATTGTCAAACCTAGATATACATACAATTTGTCATTCACTTCATAACAGAAACATGGAAATGAAACGATGTATACTGAAGGGTCATCAAGTGGTCTAAATGGAAAGTGAATTTCTTGGAAGAGGACAATCTAATGGTGAAACCCCTGCAGCTCTGTGCATAAAGACACATGACTTTGATTTGACATGATTGTAGAGGTTACTTTGCTCAGGCACTCTAGTGAACATCTTTGTGACACTCCTAGAGGCATTCGTGAAAAAGCAAGAGCAGATTGTGTTTCACCTCTAACCTCTGACTTGTTGCTTTGAGGTTAAAGGTCAAACACATTATAGAGGAGGATTAGGAATGGATTAGCAACATCTTCAATAATCTTAGAAAAAAATAAAAGTATGTCATTAACGCAAAAAAAAAGTACATGCATAAACTGACCGTTGAATATCAGTTACAATATGGTAAAATATGTGAAAAATAATGCTTTTTAAAAAATGAAGCATGAACACGTTACAGTGCACTCCATAAATGCAATCAAGCCTTCAAAAATAGCTGATTTACCACCCCTTTAACAGGCCATGCAGTCACATACTTATATGCATCCTGTCATGTCAGGAGGGAAAAGAAGTAACATTTTGATCTTCCAGTCGTGAGTGCTTCTTGCAGAAAACTCTTCTCATGTTTTTGCATAATGATGCAATAATTCAAGTTAATGTGTAAATGTATGTTTATAAATGTTCACAATGCTGTTGCAGATGAAAGATATATTTTTAATCAGATTAGATATTTATTATTAATCACTCAAATCCCTTGATGTAAACCTATGTTTAGCCGCTGGTTTCACAGCCAAGTTTCACTTGTGTTTTAAGTTCTGAACGAAATCCTCGTACAAAGCGGAATGGGTTGTGGCCAATATCAGCTGTTGGAGTGTGCATGTGCTCTTTGATGCTGCATTCCAAATGGGATAAATCCACCTCTAAAGGGCACTTAGGAGTGAGAACATTCTTGAAGGATTGCTCAAAACTGGCCAAAGGACCCTTTGAAATGTAGGATGTTGAATAGTACAATTGATGGTTACTTCACTGCCATGATTATGTGTGTTGAATTAGTTGTTCAACCAATGGCTCGGCGAGATGATGCAGCAATGTGTCCCAAAGAGTAGTTTTTTTTTCATCTCCTAAACCTTTCATCCCTTCGAAACTCTCACTTTGGAGGGTAAACCTTTGAAGGGATTAGGGCAGGGGTTCCCAATTCCAGTCCTCACTCCTCCTCGCTATGCAGAGTTTGTATCAGGGTCAGAAATGAACTTTTCCATTAAGGGGCAATTTTTATTACCACCTCAATAATTGTATCTCTGTTATCTTTAATGTCAAATACTTGAATTTAACCAATTACTTAAATCAATCAAAATACTTAAACTGTTGCCAATAACAACTGAATTGTCTCCAAATTAGCTATAAATTAAAAAAAAAAAGTAGCTATTATGGCTGCAATATTATGACAAGAATTGTTATTGTTGATTATTGTTGCCATATGTTTCAAGCATCTGACGCAAATGTTACGCCCCTCAACATATACTGTTATGGCATGTCACGGTCAGAACACCGGCATGACAGGAAAAAAAAAAATGAAGCCCATTACAACAAGGAAGTTGTTGCATCCAGTGGGGACATAATTACTGATTATAATGACTTACAGTATACTGTCTTTTTACGCGTTGCATTGCATATTATGCTGTGTAAACATAAAACCATGTCTGCATTTGTGATTGGAGAAACGACTAACAACAAGTGCTACTCTACACTGCTCAAAATTCACGTTTGAATCATCAGTGACAAATGTCTCTCTTATCTAATACACCTGAGTCAGATCATCAGCTTTTTCGCTGTATGTACTTGCATGACTGAAATAGCTGCGCGAGAGGCATTTCAAAGATGGCCACAGAGTGAAACAACTTGTCTTAAAGTGACTCTGTCCCGATGCTCTAAGAATGGGACATCTGTTGAAGCACACTTCATTTGACAAAATGCCTTCATTTGCAACACAGCCGAAACTCAAGTCACACATATTTAAGGTTTAAGGTTAGATGCCATAATGTCATTCTGTAAATAGATATAAATTACGATACTTTCAATTAATATATATACACTTTATGTATAATACATACATAAATTTCACTTAATCTAATCTGTCAAATTCAAAAGCCATAAAGTGAATGATAAATGTGTTTAATATAAAAAATGTAATGTTTAAAATGAAAAAAGACCAATTTTAATCTACTAAATATGTCTTATCTTATTTAACCAACAATCATGATAGATGACTTGCAACTGTCATGTTTCATGCACTTTACACCCCTAAACAGTTGCAAACAAACACACCTTTGGATTGGAATTTCCCTTAAGATGGCAGAAAACCCTTTGAAGTCCACTTTAAACTTTACACAAATAAGCAGAAGTGGGGCGACTACCAATGGAAGGACAGACAGTGACCTTTCATCTGATGGAACTTCTACTAGAAACCAACAGCACAGGAAGTTTGGATTTAAATCACGGACAGTGATCACTTTCCCATCACTGTTCAACAGCACAGTGTCTTTCCACAAGTATTTACTCCATTTTTGAT